>NC_056725.1:1721425942-1721478442 GCF_019279795.1 Protopterus annectens
AATATAAAGGTGAAGGATCAGATGAGAAGGCAAGAAATGTGGAAAATGCATACAATAGTTGCAAGTTCAGAAAAAGTACAGTTTTGTACCTACCATAAATGTAGATGTCCGATAGATATGCAACTGCAGTCCTGACATATGGGTTTGTCCTGCCTCAGGCAGCCCTTCGGTCGGCCAGATTCCAAAGTCTGGGTCCGGCGTCGGCCGATGTCGCCTTCTCCCCGACGTCAGAGCGGCTGGAGTATAAAGGCATCAGCCGATGCCATCTTCTTCAGTGTTTCTTGCCCCAGATGCCAGGTGCCCTCCAAGGAAGGCTACATTTTTGTGAATGGATAAACAGATAAAACCAGACATGCACAACAGTAATAAACAGATACACCATAATATATATCCCCAGCTGATAGGAAAGGGGAGAAAGGACCCAAAGGGGAAAAAAAACAGAGGGGTAGGAGGGAGGGAAAACCTGACTGCAGTTGCATATCTATCGGACATCTATATTTATGGTAGGTACAAAAAGTACAGTTGTGTACACCTACCATAAATGTAGATGTTCGAGTGTCTTCACTGTTGCAGTCATAACTGTAGGGTGCTCCTGCCGGCAGACAGCCCGAGGTCGGCCAGAATCCCAAAGTCTGGGTCCGGCATCAGCTGTACATGCCAGTACCCTGACGTCAGTACGCTCTGGTACATAGCCCTCAGCCGACGCCATCTTCTCCAGCCTTTCTTGCCCTAGATGTCAGAATTTCCCAAAAATCACAAATGAATCCAACAAGGAAACACAAATACACCACAAAAGAGAGAAAAAGAGGGTATAGGAGGGAGGGAAACACCGACTGCAACAGTGAAGACACTCGAACATCTACATTTATGGTAGGTGTACACAACTGTACTATGTTCATCGTGTTTCACTGTTGCAGTCATAACTGTAGGGTGGAATCCCAAAGCAGTGAAAAAAGGGAGGAGGTTTAGACAGAAGGGGCAGCAAGAAGACCCTGCAAAACAGCAGAGGCAAAGCCTGCCCTGGTCTTAGAATACAAAGGGAGATTGTAGTGCTTGGAAAAGTATGCACAGAACTCCAAGTGGCAGCTTCCAAGATATCCTTGGTAGGAACTCCCCTGAGAAAAGCTGTAGAAGTAGCAGCTGCTCTAGTAGAATGACTTCTCACTGTACCTGGAAACAGTTTCTCATGATGAGTGTAACAAAATCTTATTCCATAAGAAATCCATTTGGAAATAGTTTGTTTGGAAATAGCCTTTCCAAGAGAACTGGAGGCAAAAGAAACAAACAATTGGTCAGATTTTCTGAACTCTTTAGTCTTGTCCAAATAAAATCGTAACTGTCTGTGCACGTCCAAGGAATGCAAAATCCTTTCCCCTTTATTTTGAGGATTAGGAAAGAAGGTAGGAAGGTGAATTGTTTGATTTAAAGCCACTTTCGAAATCACCTTAGGCATGAAAGTAGGATTGGTCCTCAAGGATACTCTGTCCTGGTGGAAAATAAGGTATGGTTCCACAACCATGAGAGCTTGCAACTCTGAGACCCTTCTGGCAGAAGTCAAAGCTAACAAAAGAACTGTCTTCCAAGATAAAAACTTAATATCTGAAGATGCAGCAGGCTCAAAAGGAGGCAAAGTAAGTTTTTCCAAAACATAATTAAGATCCCAAGCAGGAATAGGAGGGGTCCTGGGAGGCCTTAAATTCTTAGCCCCTCTCAAGAATTGTCTCAAAGGATGAGAAAAAACAGGGGGATCAGAACTGAAATGAGCAGAAATAGCAGAAGCATGAATCTTAATGGAAGAAAAGGAAAGTCCATTAGACAAAAGATCCGAAAGGTAAAGCAAAATAGAAGAGAGATCAGGTACCAGAGGGTCCAAGCCTCGGTCCTGCATCCAAATGCAAAATCTCTTCCATTTAGAGGCATAGGATTTCCTAGTGCTAGGGCGTCTAGCTTCCAAAAGAACATCCAAAACTTGTTTGGGAAGACTAGAAGAAATCAAATTCCTTTGAAGAGCCAAGCTGCCAGGCAAAGGGTCTTGAGGTTGGAATGTAGCAACTGACCCTGATGCTGGGACAGAAGAGAAGGGTTCAGAGGGAGAATCCAAGGAGGCTCCAAGAACAGGTGCTTTAAAGTTGGATACCAAAACTGTCGAGGCCAATTTGGAGCAATCAAGATGAGGAACTTGGGCTTGTCCTGTTTTATCTTTAGTAATACCCGAGGAAGTAGAGGAAGAGGAGGGAAGGCATATCCCGAAAGGTTTCTCCAGCTAAAGGACAGGGCATCCACTTTCCAGGCTGCTTTGTGAAATGACCTGGTGCAAAAGTGAGGCAGCTGATGATTGAGATGGGATGCAAACAGATCTATCTGGGGGCATCCCCAAACTGCAGTAATCCTGTTGAATAAGTTGGTGTCTAGCATCCATTCGTGAGGATCCAAAATGTTCCTGCTCAGGCTGTCTGCTAAGAGATTCTGTTCTCCTGGTATGAATTGGGCCTGGAGATGTAGATTCAGATTTAGAGCTGTGTCCCATAAAGCCATAGCTAGTCTGCAAAGGGGGTATGAATGAGAACCCCCCTGCTTGTTTATGTACCACATGAATGTGGTGTTGTCTGTGTAAATCAAGAGGCCCTGGATGCAAAAGGTTCTTGAAGGCTAGAAGAGCATTTTGAACTGCCAACATTTCCTTCAGATTGATGTGCCAGTGAAGATGATCCTTTGTCCAGGTTCCCTGCTGGCAATTGCCTAGAAAATGTGCTCCCCAAGCATAATCCGAGGCGTCCGTGGTTATGATTTGAGAAGGTTGAGGAAGATGGAAAGGCTTTCCTTAGTTTAAAGCACACACCCTGGACCACCAAAGGAACTCCTTCTGGAGGCAGGGGATCAGAGGAATCAGAGTGTCCAGATCGTGGTAATGCTGCGACCATACACTTTTCAGATACCATTGAAGCTTTCTCATATGGAGCCTTGCATTTGGAATCAACAGAATGCAGGAAGCCATGTAGCCCAGTGCCTGCAGGAATTTCCTTGCAGTGAGCGGAGGTAGAATTGCCAAAGTCTTGAAAATTGAAGCCAGCTGTATTTGCTTTTCTGTAGTGAGGAAGGCCCTTTGTAAGGCTGTATTTAAGAGGGCTCCCAGAAATACCATTTGTTGAGAAGGGATCAAATGTGACTTTTTTGTGTTCACTGAAAATCCCAGTAGGAGGAGAAGACGTTGAACAAAATCCAGATGTTGAAGTAAAAGATCCTTGCTGTCTGCCTGAATAAGGCAGTCGTCCAAATAGGGGTAAATCTGAATCCCCTGGAGTCTGCAATAAGCCACTACTGGTGCCAGGCACTTGGGAAAGACTCTGGGCGCAGTAGATAAACCAAAGGGCAGTACAGAGAATTGAAAGTGTCTCGATCCTGCCTTGAACCTGAGGAATTTCCTGCATTCCTGCCTGATGGGAATGTGTAAATAAGCTTCCTTTAGGTCCAATGTCACCATCCAGGCGTCCTGAGAGAGCATTGGAATCAGCTGCTGCAGAGTAAGCATCTTGAATTTTGGAATTTCCAAAAAGGTGTTTAACACAGAAAGGTCCAGAATAGGTCTCCATGAGCTTTGTTTTCTTGGAACCAGAGACAGTCTCGAATAAAAACCTTTTCCCATCTCCGAGAGTGGAACAGGCTCTATGGCTCTTATGGCCAGAAGAGCATCCACTTGATTTAAGGCCTCCGACCATTGATGTTTTGGCAGATCTGGCCAACCTAAAGCCCTTGGCAAGGTATGAAAGTGGAATTTGTAGCCTCTTAAAATCACGTCCAATACCCATTTGTCCTGGGTAATACGAGTCCAATTTCTGTAAAAAAGAGAAAGTTTTCCTCAGAGAGGGGCATCCAGGTAAAGAGGTCCTGTAGCCCAACCGAGAGAGTCATTGAGTTTGCTTTCTTTGAGATTGGGATCTGTCTTCTCCCCTTCTAGGTGAAGAAGCAGTCCATTGCCTCGATCTGTAGGAGGCCTGAGCTTGGCCACGACCTCTGGAGAGTCTATATCTTCCCCTTTGAGGCCTGTCAGACGTGGGAAAGGACCAATTCTTGGAGGGCCAATTCCTGGAAAATCTAGGAGGCTGAACTTGCAAGAAATCTTTCACAGTTTGCATAGATTTTGCCTTTTCTTCCATCTTTTTAATAACCTCCTCAGCCTTAAATCCAAAAAGAACATCATGCTGAACAGGGGCATCTAATAATTTAGCCTTAACCTGTTCAGGTAAACTTTGCTCACGAAGCCAAGCATGTCTCCTGATAACAGTACCAGAGGCTGCGGCCCTGCAAGAAGCATCCAAAGCATCAAAACCACAATGCAAGCTATGTTTGTTCAGTTGCATGCAATACATCCTGTAGTTCCTTATCTTCTGCACATGCAGGAAGGGAAGCAAGCTTTTGCTTTAAAACAGACAAAAGAAATTGCTGATAAAACATATGAAACTGGCAATTTAAAGCCCTAACAGAAAGGGTAGCAGAAGTATATACCTTTTTGCCCCACCTGTCTAAAGCACGAGAATCCTTCTCAGAGGGAATAGGATTCTTAGAAGTAGCAACTTTAGCAGCCTTAGAACCCTGAGATATAGTTTCAGGATCTGCAGAAGGATTCTTAAATAAGAACAAATGAGACTCAGGAACCCTATAAAATCTATCAGGCTTAGAGGGAGCAGGAGGCATGGAATCAGGATTCAAATTAGCCTCGGAAAAAGCATCATCCACAATGTCAAGAACAGGAGGGATAGCCAAAGGCCTATGTTGAGGAAGAAGAAGAAATTCTCTAAGCCTCTTCTTGGAAGCAGAATAATCCTGACCTTCCCAATGAAAATGTTCCCTCATCTCATGTAAGGTTTCCCCAAAGAAAAATCTTCAGGCGGAGGCAGAGGGCAAGGAGTACTCAGCATCCGAATCCTCATAAGGAGGAAAAGAATATTCCTGATCAGAGGAAGAGACAGAAGATATAGAAGCCTGGTCAGAGGAATCCATAGGAACATCCTGTCGAGGCCTTTTCTCAGGGGGGGGGGGTGAGAACCCCTAATCATTGTAAGCAAATCTTCAGCCATCCTTAACAATTGCTTCTGTGTCCTGGGAGTAGATTCAGAAGAAGCTTGAGCAGGAGCTTTAGACTTAACAGGAGTCTTTGTCTTTGCCTTTGAAATAGTGATGTGAGTAGGCCTGAATACCCCCTCAGAAGCCGGTACCTGCACAGCGGTTCCGGACCCATCCGAGGGAGCGACGTCCGAAGGTCCTGCAGCAGATAAAATAGAAGGCCTTGATGGCTCCCCATGGGAGTCCGTATCGGCCATCGGTTCAGAAGTGGCGGACGACAGGGGCTGCAAAAGCGCCTCACTGACGACAGCCGAACCGGACGCCGGCTCCAGCTGCAACGAGTCCTGTTTGGACCTCGGAGGCCTGTCCTTGTCTTTGCGCTTCTTTTGAATTCCGGTAGTGTCCGACAACATTCTATAATTGAAGCGTCTGCCAAAGTAATTCAGAGCCCAGTCGTACCTGCGTTTGATAGTACGAGAATTAAACCTGGCACAGAACCGACAACAAGAAACGTCGTGGTCAGGGCCTAAGCAAGGCAGGCAGTAAGAGTGGAAATCTTTATGAGGTATTTGTTTTCCACACGTAATACAATTATTAACTTTTTCTGACATCGGAGGAACAAGAAAAAGATTCTAACGGGTACTTAGCTTTGAGAAGAGAAGTAAGAACTTCGGACCGACAACAACCAAAAACGCTGTTTGAAAATCGCCAACCAACGACTTGCGAGCTGCTTTCCACCGCACGGTAAGAAAGACTGGAGAAGATGGCGTCGGCTGAGGGCTATGTACCGGAGCGTACTGACGTCAGGGTACTGGCATGTACAGCCGACGCCGGACCCAGACTTTGGGATTCTGGCCGACCTCGGGCTGCCTGCCGGCAGGAGCACCCTACAGTTATGACTGCAACAGTGAAACACGATGAACATCTGTACTATGTCCTTCAAGAATGCAATTGCAGTCCTGACATATGGGTTGAGTACCATAGCCAAGCTGGGGGTGGTAGGACTAAGCAAGAGATGGTGTAGCTAGAAGGCCCTGCAGGACTGCCGAAGCAAAGCCTGCTCGGGATCTGGAGTATAATGGCACGTTGTAGTGTTTGGTAAATGTATGAACGGAGCTCCATGTAGCAGCCTCTAGAATGTCCTTTGTAGCCACTCCTCTTAGAAAAGCTGTGGATGTGGCCATAGCTCTGGTGGAGTGTGGTCTAATTAGCTGGCACACTTTTTCCATGAAAAGAATAACAGAATCTGATGCAGTGTCCAATCCATTTTGAGACAGTTTGTTTGGTGACTGCTTTTCCTTGCACTCCAGCAGCATAGGCTACAAAGAGTTGGTCAGACTTCCTGGTGGACTTTGTCCTGTCCAAGTAGTAGTGTAGTTGTCTGTGAATGTCTAAAGTATGCAGCAGTTTTTCCCCTTTATTTTGAGGGTTAGGGAAGAAAGTAGGCAGGTGAATTGCTTGGTTTAAAGACACTCTGGATATCACCTTAGGCATGAATGACGGATTGGTCCTGAGGGAAACTCTGTCCTGATGAAAGATGAGAAAAGGAGGAACTGCCATGAGGGCCTGTATCTCCGAGACTCTTCTTGCTGAGGTGACTGCCAAAAGGAAAGCCGTTTTCCAAGAGAGAAATTGCATTTCTGAAGATGCTGCTGGTTCAAAAGGAGGAAGAGTTAATTTTTCCAAGACGCAATTGAGGTCCCATGCAGGAATTGGTTGCTTCCTTGGAGGTTTGATATTCTTTATGCCTCTTAGAAGCTGTCTTAGCAAGGGATGCAAAAATACAGGTGGATCACAGTTGTAATGTGCTGAGATAGCTGAAGCGTGGATTTTGATGGAAGAGTATGAGAGGCCACTGTGAAACATTTCTGCCAAGTATTCTAATATCTGAGGTATGTTCATCAGTGATGCATCCTGGCCCTTGTTGACATTCCAGATGATGAATCTCTTCCATTTGGCCGAATAGGTTTTTCTGGTGGAGAGTCTGCGTGCCTCCAGCAAAATTTCCTGAACTTTTTCGGAGAGGGAGTCATGGGTCTGAGTCATGGAACTCTCCAAGCTGTCAACTTTAAGGTTTGCAGGTTCTGATGAACAGTCTTGTAACTGTGTTGAGTCAGGAGCAGAGGTCATTGAGGCAAGGGCCACGGTTTGGTGTGAGTTATGCTCAGTAGTAGTGGATACCAGTGTTGCCTTGGCCAGTCTGGAGCTATCAAGATTCCTCTTGGTTGTTCTGTCTTGATCTTCAGTAACACCTTGGTGAGCAAAGGTAGCGGAGGGAATGCATAAATTGTTAGAGCATTCCAGCTGAAGGAAAGAGCATCCATTCTCCAAGCTAGAGGATGGTGTATCCTTGTGCAGAACCTTTCCAGGTGATTGAGATGAGATGCAAAGAGGTCTATGTCTGGTCTTCCCCATGCAGATGCTATTTGTGAGAAAATGCGTGGGTGTAGCATCCATTCGTGTGGATCCAAGAAATTTCTGCTCAACCTGTCTGCCAGAACATTGTCCTTGCCCGGAACAAACTGGGATTGCAAGTATATGTTCAGTTTCAGGGATTTTCACCAAAGAATCATTGTTAGTCTGCAGAGGGGGTAGGAATGAGTGCCCCCTTGTTTGATTATGTACCACATGACAGTCGTGTTGTCCGTCCTTATTAGTAGATGACCTTGCTGAAGAGATTTTCCAAAGGCTTCTATTGCATGTATCACTGCCAACATCTCTTTTTGATTTATGTGCTGATGCATCTCCATGGGAGTCCATTGCCCTTGAATGCATCTGCCGTCCATGTGCGCTCCCCATCCATGGTCTGAGGAGTCTGTTGTAATAGTTTGACTTGTTGGAGGTTTGTTGAAAAGCATGCCTTCGTTTAAGTGACTTGCTTGAGCCCACCACAAAAATTCCCTTTGCAGGCATGGTATGAGTGGTATTATGTCTTCTAGGTTGTGGCTGTGTTGCGACCACAAGCTTTTTAGGTACCATTGCAGCTTTCTCATGTGTAGTCTTGCCAGAGGGATTAGAAGAATGCAAGATGCCATGAACCCTAGGGCCTGCAGGGTCTTCCTTGCGGTCAGGTGGGTTAATTTTGCTAGGCCTTTGAAGTAAGCTGTTAAATGCTCTTGTTTCTCCTCTGTGAGGAAAGACATTTGTAGCTGTGTGTCCAGTTTTGCTCCTAGAAAAGTAATCTGTTGGGATGGCAGTAGTCTTGATTTTTGAATGTTGACTGTGTATCCCAAAGCCTGCAGCAATTGAATGACGTAATCCAAATGTTTTAGCAAGGTCTGTTTGCTGTCTACTTGTATTAGGCAGTCGTCCAGGTAAGGGTATATTTGAATCCCCTGGAGTCTGCAATGTGCCACTACTGATGCCAGGCATTTCGTGAATACTCTGGGCGCAGTAGATAAGCCAAACGGCAATGCTGAGAATTGATAGTGCTCTGTTCCTGCAAGAAATCTGAGGTATCTTCTGCAACTGTGTCTGATAGGGACATGCAGGTATGCCTCCTTGAGGTCCAGAGTAACCAGCCAAGACCCCTTGCCCAGCATGGGAAGAAGTTGCTGTAACGTCAGCATCTTGAATTTTGGCACCATGAGAAAAGTATTTAGAACGGACAAGTCCAATATAGGCCTCCATTGTTTTTCTTTTCTTGGAACAAGGAACAGTCTTGAATAAAATCCCTGGCCTTGTTCCTGAGGAGGAACCTTCTCTATTGCTTTTATTTGTAACAGCTTTGAGACTTCTATGAGTGCCTCTGCCCTTTGATTTTGTGGCAGGTTTGGCATGCCTTGCCCTGTTGGTAAGGTATGGAAGTGGAACCTGTAACCTCTGTCTATTATGTCCAGAATCCAATTGTCCTTTGTTATAATGTGCCAGTTTTTTGAGAAGACATAATTTTCCGCCTAGGGGTGCTTCTCTTTGAGCTTTGGTAGGCGGAGTGAAAGGTAAGTCATTGTGATTGTCCCTGTGGTGCAGGTGAACTACCTGTGCCACTTCTCTGATTTTGTGGTTGCCATTGGCGCCCCCTGTAGGAGCCTCGGTATTGCCCTCTACTTTGTGCACGCCTGCTCTTTCCCCTTTGAAACTTTTCAGAGTCTGTAAAGGACCAATTCTTTGAAGGCCAATTCCTGCTGAACCTGGAGGAAATCCTTCACTGTCTGTACTGATTTTGCCTTCTCCTCAAAAGATTTCAACACATCCTGAGCATCAGTACCAAAAAGCTTCTGTTTATCCAGAGGTGCGTCCAGGAGCTTTACTTTAACATGATCTGGCAGTGGCTGTTCTTTCAACCAAGCATGTCTACGGATAACAGCCCCTGTCATAGCTGCCCTACATGAAGCCTCCAATGCATCATAACCACACTGTAGAAAATGATTACTAACCTGCTGGGTATTATGAACCAAATCCTGCAATGCCTTAGTATCTATAGGCTCAGGAGAGACTATCTTTTTCTGCAAATCATCCAGTAAGTAATCCTGGTATTGAAACATATGAAAAAGGCAGTTAAGTGACCTCATGGCAAGGGTGGAAGAGGTATAAACTTTTTTACCCCATCTCTCCAGGGACCTTGCTTCCCTGTCAGCTGGCAGTGGATTCTTGGCTGAGGAGGTAGCCACTCCTTTGGGGCCCTGTGAAATAAGTTTCTAGATCCACAGAGTGGGCCTTAAAGAGATGCTTCTGAGGGTCAGGGACCCTGTAATATCTGTCTGGCTTGACAGGAGCAGGAGGGAGAGAATCAGGGGAAGCACTGGAGTCGGAGAAAACATCATCCAGGACATCCAAAACTGGAGGGATAGCTAAAGGCCTGTACTGGGGTAACTTAAGGAAGGTACGTAGCCTTTTCCTAGAATCAGAAAATTCCTGACCCTGCCACTTAAAATGTTCCCTCATGGAGTGGAGGACTTCACCAAAAGAAAAATCCTCTGGAGGAGAGGCAGAGGGAATAGATTCCTCAGCATCAGAGTCCTCATAGGCCTGGAAGGATTCTTCTTGGGTATCTGAATGCACTGAATCCTCAGAGGCTTCATCTGAAGAGGGGTTGTCTGCCTGCTCAGTTCTAGGTCTTTTTTCTGCAGGCGGCTGAGAACCTCTGACTGGGTGAGGCCGAGACCCCCTGATAAGAGAGATTAAATCTGCAGCCAGAGACATGATTTGTCTGTCAGAAGGGGCCTGAGAAGTAGGTTTAGGATGGGCCTTGGCCTGGCTGGCAGCCTTAGCACGTGCAAAGGCCTTGATTGACATGGATACAGGAGGCCTAGCTGCCCCACGTGCAGGGGTAACTTTGTCCACGGGAATGGTGTCGGGTAGATCCAGAACTTCGGTTTCCGGAGGAAAATCAACAACCGGCACCGGTGTAGTCTCCGAGACAGAGGAATGAGTTAACGCGGTGTCGTCGGCCTGGAGCGGTTGAATTACTGCTTCTGAAGGGACTGAAGCACTCACGGAGGGCTTAGGCGTAATATCGATGGAAGTCGCGGGCCAAGGATGTCGGTCCCGGTCCTTTCGTTTTTTGGTAGTTTGTGCTGTCGGTTGTTCCGACGGCATGTTGTAAGCGTAGGATTCGCCAAAAAAGTCTTCAGCAAACTCTGCCCGGCACCTGAGAGTGCGCTTATTAAAGCAAGCACAGGCAGCACAGGCCGAGACGTCGTGGTCTGGGCCCAGGCAAGGGAGGCAGTAAGAATGGAAGTCCTTATGAGGTATTTGTTTACCACAAGACAAACAATTATTAACTTTCTCAATTTGTTCTGACATCGGCCGAGGCAAGAAAAAATGTTCCCCAACGGGGTACTTAGCTTTAGATGACTTCGGTAACTGCAACACAGGAGCTGACCGACCGGCACTTGCGAACTGCTTCTGCTTCGGGCACCGCGCGGCAAGAAAGACTGGAGAAGATGGCGTCGGCTGATGCCTTTATACTCCAGCCGCTCTGACGTCGGGGAGGAGGCGACATTGGCCGACGCCGGACCCAGACTTTGGAATCTGGCCGACCGAAGGGCTGCCTGAGGCAGGACAACCCATAGGTCAGGACTGCAGTTGCATTCTTGAAGGACATCTCTATAAATGACCACATGTTGATCAGGACTGAACACAAGAACTGGTTTAAATTCACCTCTCCATAACCACAGACAGTGGACTACATAAATGTTGGTTTACAAAGTCCATTGAACATGTGGGACAAAGACAAATGTTTTCCAATTTTGTTTTACAGAGCCTACATCGCCATCTTGGTGGTGGTTGTGATGTACTAATGGCACAAGGACTGTATGCTGAAAGGCATAATAATGTGGCAAGACTGTTGCATTGGGGATTCTGCAAACATTATAATGCTGAAGTAGCTTGAAATACACTGGAAATGTAAGCCACAAAGCATTATAGGATATCACATGGGATCACCCATTACCAACAGTTCAAAAAATAGATGCAAGAAAACCAGATACAGTAGTCCATGAATAGAAGACAAAAGTAGCATTGATAACTGAAATTGCTACACCCAGTGACTACAGTGTCTTATGCACAAAAAGACAGTTATAAATATCAGGATTTGCAAGCAGAAATAAGGGCAATGTGGAGGAAGGATACAGTTCCAACAGTAGTAGGAGCAATGGGTCTTATAAAAAAGACTTTACAACCATACTTGGATAGGTTACCAATAGATGCATCTGTGTATGAATTGCAGGAGGAGTCATTACTGGGCACACTGCAGGTGCTGCAAAGAGCACTTCTGGCTAACAAATACTGAAACAACATTTAGTTCACGAACTTTAATCATACTTTGACTTGGGAAGGGGGTCCATTCCTGTCATGGTATTAGAAACCCAAAAGCTTTGGAGGAATTAAAAAAAAAAAGAGAGAGAGAGGTGGGTACTACAGCTGTAAGTCATAAACTAACATTTCAATGCAATATATGCAAACAATGTGTGACTAACATAATGAGGAGTGGGTGGGTGGTGGTGTGGTGTCACAAACCACTTATGCTTTCCAGAAAGCAGAAGCCACAAACATCACATCATTAGCCTAAGCAAATTAGATAAGGTACAGCCAGGAGTTCTGGTGAGTAGCCATTCTTAATCTTGGAGACCTAGCAGGCTCGTCTAAGGCACAACAGGCCATGTGGACCACCAAGTTGCTGACATTCAGTTAAGCATAAACCCTGGCTTTATTTTCTTCCTTTTAAAATTAACCATCTCCTAGTCTTCATCTGCTACATCTGAAAGTGCAGCATGTGCAGGAGCTAGCAGAGTACCACAAGAAATTAGGTGGCTCACTCAAACACGTGCTTCACAATTTTGGCTATGGCCTGCGACTCCTTGTTGAAGGACAGAAAGCAGGGATCTCTGGAGTACAACACTTGACTTGGAAGTCTTGGCACAAACTGAACATCCCCAAAGAGGCCAGAATATCAAGTATGCCCTCTGAAAGTGGTGTTACCATTTAGGCTTTTTCATGCTCACTGTAGCACCACTGCAAACATCTAGAAGATGACAGACCACCTAGGAATGCAGAGGAAAGCAGGCAAATCTTCTGAAGTTTTTGCTGGAGACAGGAAACTGACTGGGTCAACTTATGCTTTTTCTGCATTAACTGTAGGAATTCTCAAACTGAGATCACTGGGGAATGTAGGAGATTTTCATCAACATACTCATTCAAATTTTCAGTAGATCAAAAAGAGCATTTCTTGTGCTTTGATATATATATATATATATATATATATATATATATATATATATATATATATAAAGAGGACTTGACACCAAAGGTTCAAGCACTTAGGAATGGAAAGGTTTAATGGGTCTGAGAGGAGTGACATTGCAGCTAAATTTGGGGAAAGTACAGTTGTGTTAAAGTACAATTTGAGGACAAAACGTACTGTAACAGTAGATGTTTGAAAAGATCATACTGCAGTAGTTCTTACTGCTGTGACTTAAGTGTTAGGTGTCTCCATACATCTAGCCCCACTTTAGGATCTCAGGATCCTTCCCCTCTTTGCATGGCATATGCCAGGCTCCAGGTAAATCCAAGCCTGACAGTACAAGCAGCTGTCTGACATTTTAGAGCCATCTTGGCCAGAACTCATGGCAAGGGCCTTTGAGGTGAGATTTTAGGCAAAGGAAAGACACAAGTGTGCGGCATGGGAGAGGTAAACACTACTCAATTATCCAAGAGGTGAAAAAGACCGGAGAAGACTGGGGGGATGGAAGATACAGATATCCCCCTAACCTCTGTCAAGAGCCATGGAAAACCAATTCCTTAAACTCAGAGGGCACCTTAGAGAAACACAGGATATGGTGAATGGGAGAGTTAGGTACTGCATCAGTGACATATTAGAATATATACTATTATGGTAAGTTGTTACACCAATTGCACCCTGTTCTTCATTTAGATTAGTGTGGTAGTAGTCTTGACTCCTACAGTTTTGCTATGTATGGCTTGTGGACTGAGAAAAAGGGCTGGTGTATGTATGCCTTGCAGAAGTGTAAGTGTTAACTAATATCAAAGTGGCAGCTTCCAGAATAGCATGAATGTCAAATCATTTTAAAGGACATCACAGTGACTGCACTGCCCCCGACACTACCAGCCAGAGAGAGACAAATTTGCTTGGTCACTAGTTCACCTTTTAGGATTTGCAGCCCTCCAATTATACACTGTTGAAAGGGATAAGGGTACTATTGCTAATAATTCCTTATTTGACCATTAAGTCTCCAACAGTAGTTTGGAAAGCCTTTTATCTGGCCCATATAATGTACAAAGGCATCTTCACTAGATCCAAACAAATCTTATTTCCCCCTTTACTAACATCTTATCAGACCTATTACTGAACATAACACACCTTTTGGTATGTATTTATCTAAACATATCAAACAACTTAAGAGGCCTCGGAGATTCTTAACTTTAAAGATCAGTGGCCCCAAAAATTTTTAGTTATCAGGACGGACTGGCAGCCCTTTCTATATACTCCATCTATTACAGACATCTCTGTGGAGAACTATGTCTAGCCTTTCTTGCTGCGAAAGATCCAACCATATCTGACCTATTCCTTCAGGAGAAATAATGGTACATCGATCACTCAGTTAAAGGAAACTTCATCAGCAGATAAATAAGGCACACTGATGTGACAGATTCATATCCCAATATACCACCACCTCTGGAACAAACTTCCACTATAAGTCAAGCAGAGTTACACCCTTGCCACCTTCAAAGTAAAACTAGACAACTGGATGCGTAGCCTCAAATTCTCTACCAGACCATCTTGTCTTGCCCTCCTTGAGGCTAGAAGGAAATTTTGAATACTTGTTTTGGCTAGGCATGAAATAATCTACAAACCGATTGCCTAATACTTACCCATGAACCTTTCTTTTCAACAAAGGAATGCATGAATTAAAAAAACTCTCAGATGTCATGTTAACAGCATCTAAAGAAGGGTACATAGCCAGTCTCAGAGAAACTGGAACCTAAACTTTGCCTGGTGAGGGCACTCTGGGACAGGAAGAAAACTACACAGAGAAGAGAGAAGCGCTTACCCCAAACTTAGCAGTGGAAGACGCCTAGCACCACATACGCTGCACTACCACAGTCTGCTATAATCCAATGCTACAGAAGTGTGACCTACGAGACCTAACCGGCCTGAAGGATGAGGGACAAGTGGATGTTACCAAATAAATGGTACTGGCATTGGGGCAAGAGACTCCTTGAAAGTACAAAGTCCTGCAGGAAGGGGTAAGACATCCCCATTTTTTAAACAAAGGAAATTTCTCCTTTGATGGGAACAGCCTTTGCCTAGGCTCTGACTGCGTAGGTGGAACAGGTGGTAGAGTCTGAATGCTTGAGGAGAACTGACCACCGGAACTTCTACAACAGGAAGTGATAGATTTAAGGTTCTCAAACTCATGTCCG
The DNA here is from genome assembly GCF_019279795.1 of Protopterus annectens. Classification (NCBI taxonomy): domain Eukaryota; kingdom Metazoa; phylum Chordata; order Ceratodontiformes; family Protopteridae; genus Protopterus; species Protopterus annectens. The sequence goes on from NC_056725.1 coordinate 1,721,440,889, forward strand.
TTTGTTACAGTCTTTAACAAGGGATGGCTTGAAGCTGGCACAAGTGTAACACTGTCCAGAGTACTGTGTCGCACTTTTGTACCTTGCACACAACATTTATGCTGGGGGGAGAATTAATTTTAGTCCCACATATGCATTTCTTGTATTCCATACACTCTATTTGCAATAATTCTGACATGGCATAACCAGTAACTGGAGGATAAAAACAGTAACAAAGGTCCAGGAAAAGAAAAAAATGGTGAAATGGAAAGGTAAACTGAACTGTTAAATCTTGAAATATTATACAATTCTGTACAAAGAAAACAAAAGCAGATGAAATAAAGCTAAAAATAGTTCAAAGTTTGAGCAGGAGAAAGGAATGCCAGCTCTCCAACTTTATAACAGAAAAGAAATCGAATAAAATTTATATTTTAATAGAAGAACAGAGAAAGGGTCTAAAATCTGACTGAACCAATTGATAACAGTTAATGAACAACTTTGGAAAAGAAATAAATAGGTCACAATCTGGAGCCATTTTAGTAACAGTGATTGCTGCTATATGTGGCAAGAGAGACCTGGACATGGAGCCTTCTTTGCACATTATCATTGCATAATGGGAATAAGCTAGGCAGGCAAGAAAATTTTTGAAATGCCAGACTAAATCCTGCTGAAATAAAAAGGGGGTGGCAGTAGAACCTGATAAACCTGTAGGTCAAGAAGATAGCATATATAAAAATGAAAATGATCAACACCTGTAGCAAGGGAGTTTAAAATGGAATAATACACTGTAAAAGGTGTTGTAAAACCAACAATAACCTTAGAATGGAACTACTAAACTCTGCAATTACTTTGTCCCCTGCTTAGGGGTTCCCAATCATGTATTTAGCTTGTTTTTAAAGAGAAAAGTCACATGTAGCACTATCTGCTAAACGACAACATTGCCTTTCCTTTAAATGACCTCAAACATCCCAGAAAATAAAAAACAAACTTCATTAGATAAGGCATAATACCACCAAAGAAAGGTGCTCTAGAGTGGCACTAGTCTTTCAGGAGGCTTCTGGAATGAAACACATTCATGCCACTTGGCTGCATTAGATCCCTCAGTATTCATTTAGGTGTCAACTACAGATAGGCTTGTGCTTTTCTGTACACCATACAATTACACTTCCAGCTGCCATAAATTCTTTCATACATCTTGTTTGCATTATATTTCCTTTTGTCCTTCTGTACACCATACAATTACACTTCCAGCTGCCATAAATTCTTTCATACATCTTGTTTGCATTATATTTCCTTTTGTCCTGCCTTCCTAACTTCCGCGGCACCATCTGGCGAACTGCAGCTGAGTAACCATGTAACTTATTCTCTCTCCTGCTGTGCAATTTACTCTACTTTTCTGTTACTGGGACAACAGATGTCATGAGTGGTTGGAATGATACCACGCGTCTGAAAATCTGTAGAAGATGCATATTGATGCAACTTTTTCTTGACTTTTAGAGAATGCAATATTTGAAAATTGTCCGTAATACGGAGCATTGGTCCATCATTGCTTTGGCTTTGTCTCTGCTTGTTGAGAAAGAAGTAAACAGCTGAAATCCTCTCGAGACAGAAAAACCTGTTGTCTGATGTACTGTTTCACAGAATTGTTCCCAAAACGTGTAGAAATGTAAGTAAAATACTGGTTTAATCTAATGCCGAAATACCATAAAAGATTCACCTATCTACTCCTAACATATGTTTGACAAGGGTTTGTCATAGGTAGGTACAAGGGTTTGTCATAGGTAGGTACTAGGCTATCGGCCCTGGGGCCTATACAAGCCCAGCCAAACAGGTACCCTGGCTTTTGCCACCCAAGAAAATTATTTTCCTGTGCCACTATCGAGCAGAGCCACAGAGGTGATCCCCAGGGTGAATTTCCTATTTCCCATCCAATCAAGATTTTTCTTGAAGAGTGCTAATGAGGAGCTTTGTTTGATATAGATAGGTAGTTTATTCCAGAGTATGGGAAGTCTCTGGCACAGGATTCTATCCCTCCGGCATGTTCTGTTTATTGTGGCGACAAGGTTTAGGTCCCTAGAGTGTGTGGCTCAGAGGGATTGGGATTTCTTTAAGTGGAGCATGTCCAACAGCTCTGGGTTTGACATAGCTTTGTATGTTAGGCAGAGATCACCTCGGAGTAGGCGATATGCGACAGAGTAAAGCTGGAGTTTTTTGAGATGGTCTGCATAGGGCATCTGTTTGAGGCCAATAATCCTCTTTGTGAGGTATTTCTGTGGCCTTTCCAGTTGTTGTAGATGTCTTGTGAGGTACATACCAAAAGGGGCGTTGTACTCTATAATGGGTCTAATGAGTAGAGGGGAACAATGACCTCTTTTTTTCTGGACGAGAAACCTTTTGAGATGAGGTGTGCCATGTAGAAGGATTTCCTGACTACTGTGGCAAAGTAATTATCAAAGGAGACACTACTGTCCACCTGTGTCCAAAGGTCTCATCACACTTTCGGTGTTAAGTATACTACCGCCTATGTTGTAGTTCATGGATACAGAGTTTTTACCAAAGGGGAAAACAATGTACTTTTTGGCATTGAGCTTGAGGCCATGGCTTTGACACCAGGCATCTGGTCTCAGTGAGGCCCTTTTGTAGGATGTCCACATCATTAGGAGTTTTGATTATGGCTCCTAGTTTGCAGCCATCTGCGAACTTAGTTAGCCAAAGACCTTCTGTGTTAGCCTGTACTTCAGAGAAGTAGATACCAAACAGGAGAGGACCCAGGACTGAACCCTGTGGTACTCCACTTGTCACTGGTCTGAAGTCCGATTTAGAGTCTGCTACTTTCACAGTGTGGGTTCTGTCAGTGAGCCAGTTGGCAACCCATCTTGTGACATAGGGATTTTACCTAGTTTAGCGAGTTTATCTATAATTCCAGAGTGGGGGATGGTGTCAAAAGCCTTGGCAAGATCTAGATAGGCTGTGTGAACCACCTTACCCTTGTCTATGGCTTTGGTGGCTGCTTCAAAGTCGTCTTTCAGGTTTAGAAGACATGATCTGCCTTTTACAAACCCGAACTGGGTGGGATCCAGAGTTTGGAGATTACCAATGTCTTTGTTTATTAGTTCCATGATGATACGTTCCATGGCCTTGCAGACCAGGCTCGTCAGGCTTATGGGGCGGTAGTTCCCAGGGTCCGTGGTGGCTCCCCCCTTGTGGAGTGGGATAACCGTTTCTGTGCACCATTCAGCAGACACAAAGCCGGAGGTGAGGCTATGATTGAACATGGTACTTAGGTGGGGTGCCAGTTCGTTCTGCAGTTCGTGTAGAACGCAGCCTGGGATGCTGTCTGGTCCCATGGATGCTGTGTTCTTGGCTTTGGAGAGTGTGGTTTTTAACTGTGCAGCCATGATTACAGGAACTTTGCATTCTTCCGGTATAGAGATGGGCTCTTTAGGAGGTGAGAGGGGGGGGGGAAGTTAGCACTGAACCTATCTGCCAGGATGTTGGCAATATCAGTTGGGTCTGTATATTTAATGCCATTCTGCTGTAACTCAGAGCAGATCTGAGTGTTGCCATTGAGACGGACATAGCTATAGAATGCTTTGTGGCTGTCTTTAGAATAAGTGGCGATTTTGTTTTCGTAACTAGCTTTGGAGGATTTTATCAGGGATCGCAACTTCTTACTGAGGCTGAACAGGGATCTCCTCCACTCGTGGGATTTTAATCTTTTGCAAGAGTTTCTTCCTTCTGTTGTACAGTTTGTTTATGGCAGGGGACCACCAGATTGGCTTCCTTTTTTTGGAGGATAGCATCTTGGTTCTGTTTGGGACAGCACAATCCATGCACTCATGCAAGTGCTTATAAAGTGCAACTGTGTAAGATTCAGTAGTCGTAACTGTATTGTCAATCTGCATGGGTGTCATGAAGTTCACCACTTCTGACTTAAGCATGAAGTTGGCTTTGGAGAATTTTTTTTACCATGGTTTCCCTAATGGGGGTGGAGGCAGGATGTGGATATCTAGGGTAATTAGCTTATGGTCGGATCGGACCAATGAGGCATTGACTTCAGGTGTAGAACACCAGTCACTCATATTGGTAATGACTAGATCTAGGATACTGTTGCCCTGGTGGGGGTGTGGATACGTTGATCCAGGGCATTGGAGTTTATGAATTCCAGAAAGCGTTGAGCGAAGGAGTTGGTACATGAGTAGTTTTCCCAGTTAATGGTGGGGTAGTTGAAATCGCCCATTATTAGGGTGTTTGGTTGAACCCTAATATTTTCCAGTACATCAAGAAAAGAGGAGTGAGAATCCTGGGGCATGGTGGGTGATATGTAGCAAGCTACAATTGGGATTGCAGTTTTGCCCAGAGTTAGTTGAACTTGGATAATCTCAGCTGCATTATGCTGAGCAACTAGCCTGGAGGTGTGGATATCCTTACTGAATATGGACACACCTCCGCCTTTGGTGTTCTGGTCCAGGTTACATGGCTGAAAAAAGTGTGGTAGGAGTTATAGCCTGGTAGTGCAGGGGTGCTCTCTGGAGCCTTGAAGCAGGTCTCAGTCTCTGCACAGATATCGATGTTCTCCATTTTAAGGAGTACCTCGAGTGAGTGCATTTTGAGATTTAGACTTCTAGCATTGAGTAGCATCACCCTCAGTTTTTGCTTGCCTGTTCCTGTTACGGTGGGGAATTTGTCATTTGAACCTTGCCTACAAAAAAGGCACTATAGGGGCGGCAAGAACCTTAGCCATTACCAGAATCCCAGAGGTGACAGGTGCAGGCCATCTCTGGCAAAGGGTTGTGGCCTGTCGACCATGTCATCCCAGGCAGACAGATACTGGATCCCTTTAGAATGGCACCAAAAGCTTGGCCAATTGTTGAAGTCGATCATTTTGTCCATGTACTGCGGCATCATTCTAGGTGATGGCAGAATGCTACTCGGGGCTAGGGTCTTACCTGCCTGGGCTACAAGATCGGAGAGCTCTTCAATATCTCTTTTCATGCAGTCCAGGGAGGTACTACTCAGATCGTTCACACCAACATGGCCAATGAGAGAGTCATATTTGTACTTGTTGTGGAGTGACCCGAGTGCGTGGGTTATGTGGCGGATCCTGGCACCCGACAGGCAGCTGACAGTAACCTTCTCCCTGTTTAGCCTGGTGAGTGGGACATCAGTGTGCCTGACTATAGAGTCGCCTATGACTAGTGTGTTAGGTACGTTGTTTTGCCTTATTGGCTGTGGTTGAGTGGCATATTGAGTCTGCGGGCTATGTGTCATTTGGGTTGTGTTGGGGGGTGGAGGTTGCTTGCATTTCTGCTTTGGAGGTCTCTGTTGCTTCAGCAGATTATTATTGAGAGCCTCCTCGAATGTTTTTGTGTTTCTATGTGTGGATTTTGGTGGTGTAGATTTAGTGAGACTATGTGATGAGTGTGGTGTGGTGCAAGTGTTTACCTTCTCCTCTTGACTGTCAAGTTCAGTCTTGATTGGAGAGAGCTTTACCTCCAGTTTGGCTAGATAAGTGCTTCTCTCACAGGTTGTAGTGTTGGGTGGTAGGAGGAGAGGGTTGTCTGTGTATACGAGGCAATTTCTATATTACCCAAAGATGCCCGGATTCATCAGACAGACAGGAGAGAACACTGGGAGCTGACCCTTGGACATGCCTGAATAAAAAAAACTATTTTCCTCTAGATAAGTGAGGAAAGTGAGTACAAGAGCTGTTTTTCTCTAAGCAAGTGATAAGTACCAAAACTGTTTTCCTCTAGGTAATGCGGAAGGTTGAGTGCTGTAGTAATTAGTAGGTTATTAAGTGCTTACAAGTTTTGAGCAAGTGCTGATCACGAATAAGCAAATTCAAGTGCTAAAAGTAAGAATCTGTATGTGGACTAAACTACTTACAGGAAAGGGGGGAAACAAGTGCAAATGTGGGCTTTTAAATCAGAAAGTTGAGAGATGGAAAAACTGCCCAAATGGCCAATAACTACAATTTCTGGGCCAGAACCAATCCTTATGTGGTAGATAAGTTACCTAGTGCTTACCACTCCCACTGATAAGCTAGAAGGCTTCCCTCCAACACAGAAAGCTTGGGGGGCTCAGAAGCTTACATACAGTCCTGGATACAGCAAATCTGAATCTGGACTACACTAGTTATAGGAAAGGTATTTATATATATATATATATATATATATATATATATATATATATATATATATATATTTATCTACAGAAAAGTAGCTAAAACAGCAGTCAAAACAATTCAAATGCAGTGCAAGCTAGCACAAGAGTATGTAGCAATGTTAGACCAAACAGTTTAAAAAATGCAATTAAATTAAAAATTACTAAAAAAAAACAATGCAGAAGGAGTCTATTAGGTAGAATAAGGTAAAGAGATGGGACTGGGGTGTGTGTCCCACATCAAATCTACAGTGGGGGCGGGCAACTGCAAAAGCCTCCAAATTTAAACACAGGAATAGGGAGGGTGGGTATGGGAAAACCAACACCTTCAGCAGAGATCTGAAAAACTATAGTGAAGCAAAAATAACAGTGCACAACTCTGAAGTCAGCCAGCAATGATATAAAATTAGTCAAACAACAATTACCAGTACACAATTCTGAAGTGCCAGAAAAATATACTCAGCTCTGTATATCTCCAGATAGTTTGAAGAGCACTCTTTCAGGAGGCTCCAGCAATGATATGCAGACTTTTTTTTACTAAGAGGGTCTAACTTTATGTAAGTAATCCTTGAGATGGTCAGATAACACACAGGATGTAAAACCAGATGTCCTTCAAGGATGCATCTGCAGTCCTAACATATGGGTTGTCCTGCCTCAGGCAGCCCTTCAGTCGGCCGGATTCCAAAGTCTGGGTCTGGCCTCGGCTGATGTCGCACTTCACCAGACGTCATAGCTGCTGTTTATTGGGTATAAAGGCATCAGCCGACGCCATTTTCCTCAGTCTTTCTTGCCGCGCGGTGCCCGAAGCAGAAGCTGTTCGCAAGTGCCGGTCGGTCAGATCCAGAGATTTCTACTACCGAAGACTTCTAAAAAGCTAAGTACCCCGTTGGGGACTCTTTCTTGCCTCAGCCGATGTCAGAAAAAGTAAATAATTGTTTAACTTGTGGGAAACAAATACCTCATAAGGATTTCCACTCTTACTGCCTTCCTTGCTTAGGCCCAGACCACGACGTATCAGCTTGTCTAGCCTGTGCTTCCTTCAACCGACGGACACTTAGACGTCGGTCGGAGTTTGCAGAGGAGTTTTTTTGGTCCCGCTTTTGCTTACAAAATGCCGTCGGAGACTCCGACTTCACAATTAGCTAAAAAGCTTAAGGAAAAGGACCGACACTCACGGTCCGCGGTTTCGGCCGAAACCACGGTTCAGCCAACCGCGAGTGTCTCGGTTTCGGCCGAAACCGAGTCCTCGGTTCTTCCTTCGGCCGAAAGCTTGCCTCCGTTAGCCGAGGCCTCACACAGCATGGCTGAATCCGCTACTGAACTTACCCCTGCTGTAGCAGGCTCCCAGGATTTATCAGATACTATTCCTTTAGACATATCTACTCCTGCACATGGAGCTGCTAGGCCCCCTGCATCTATGTCTATCAAGGCTTTTTCTAGGGCTAAAGCAGCTAAATCTTCTAAGGCCTTGCCTGCTAAAACCCCCTCACACAGGCCTACCTCCAGTTCCCAAATGCTCAGCTTGATCAGGGGATCCCAACCTCACCCAGACAGGGCCTCTCAACCCCCTCCAGAGAAGAAGCCTAGAGCAGAGCCCCCGGATCCTGTTTCTACAGACTATTCCTCGGATGATTCAGAAAACTCAGGTCCTCCAGAAGGCCCATATTCTCCTTATGAGGATTCTGATGCAGAAGACTCCATTCCTTCTGCCTCTCCTCCTGAGGAATTTTCTTTTGGGGAAACCTTACATGCTATGAGAGAGCATTTTCAATGGCAGGGCCAGGATTTTTCAGATTCAAGGAAAAGGCTAAGGACCTTTTTACATTTACCACAGCATAGGCCTTTAGCCATTCCTCCAGTACTTACAGTTGTTGATGATGCTTACAATGATGCCTGTACTGCCCTGACTCTCTTCCCCCGGCCCCTGCCAAGCCCGACAGATATTACAGGGTCCCGGACACACACTTTCACTTGTATAAGGCTCCTATTGCAGATCCTGAAACCATTTCACAGGGCCCCAAAGCTGTAGCAGCTGCCTCTGCCAAAAACCCCCTCCCCTCTGAAAGAGAATCTAGAGCATTAGAGATGGGGTAAAAAAGTTTATACTTCTGCTACTCTTTCGGCTAGGGCCTTAAACTGTCAATTCCACATGATTCAGTATCAGGAATTTTTGTTAGACCAGCTAAATAAAAAAACTGTCCTCTCCTGAACCTATAGACCGTAAGTCCCTTCAGGATTTGGTACATAACACTCAGCAGGTCAGTAATCATTCCTTAAAATGCGGCTATGATGCACTGGAGGCTTCCTTTAGATCAGCTATGACTGGAACAGTGATTAGGCATGCCTGGTTAAAAGAGCAATCCTTACCAGACCATGTAAAGTCAAAGCTTCTAGATGCTCCCATGGAGAAACAAAGTTTGTTTGGTTCCCCTGCACAGCAAGTGTTAAAGAAGGTGGAAGAAAAAGCAAAATCTGTCCAAACAGTCAAGGATTTCTTACAGGTCCAGCCTCCGAGGTTTAGTAGAAATTGGCCTTCGAAGAATTGGTCCTTTCCAGACACCTGCAGAGCACAGAGAGGCAGAAATAGGCGCCCTAGAGGCAGAGGTCAATCCAGAGGTGCCTACAGGGGACGTCAGTGGCAGCCTAACAACCAGAGAAGTACTGCCACAGATTCAGCTACGACCACTCCCACAGGACAGACACAATGACTTGACTCTGATACCGCCTACCAGGGAACAACTGCAAGCACCCTTAGGTGGAAAGCTTGCCTTATTTTCCGTAAACTGGCATTACATTACAGGAGACAAATGAATTTTACAGACAATAGACAAAGGCTACAGGTTTCACTTCCACACTCTACCAAAAAAGAGAGGAATGCCAAACCTACCACCAAACCAAAAAAAAACAAACGCTCTAGCACAAATCAACCACCTACTAAGGATGAGAGCTATAGAAAAGGTACCGCCTATGGAACAAGGGCAAGGATTTTACTCCAGACTTTTCCTGGTACCAAGGAAAGAAAGCCAATGGAGACCTATTCTCGACCTGTCCGCTCTGAACACATATCTCATTGTTCCAAAATTCAAAATGCTGACCCTACAGCAACTTCTTCCCATGTTGGGCAAGGAGTCTTGGCTGGTGACTCTAGATCTCAAGGAGGCATACCTGCACGTCCCTATACGACCAGTTTGCAGAAGATACCTCAGATTTCTTGCAGGATCAGAGCCTTATCAATTCTCAGCATTGCCCTTTGGCTTATCTACTGCCCAGAGTATTCACGAAATGCCTGGCATCAGTAATTGCTCATTGCAGGCTTCAGGGAATTCAAATTTATCCATACCTGGACGACTGCCTGATACAAGCGGACAACAAGACCAAATTAACAAAAGATTTGGAAAAGGTTATACAACTACTGCAAGCCCTGGGATACACAGTCAACATGAAAAAGTCAAGGCTGGTACCATCCCAAAGGATAACATTCTTGGGTGCAGAACTGGACACATCAAATCAAATGGCATTTCTCACAGCAGAAAAGCAACTACCACTCTATTTCATGGCATTAACAACGCAGAACCAGCTTACAGCAAGGAAAGTCCTGCAAGCCCTGGGATACATGGCATCCTGCATAATATTGATTCCACATGCCAGGCTACATATGAGGAAGTTGCAATGGTACCTAAGGAATGTATGGTCTCAACACAAGCACAGTCTAGAAGCCCAGATTCCAATAATTTCATGCCTGAAACAAGAATTCCGGTGGTGGGCTCAGGCCTGTCAGTTGAACAGAGGTCTGCCCTTCCACAAACCTCACCCAAGCCAGACTATCACCACGGACGCTCAGACCTAGGCTGGGAGGCACACATGGTGGACAAGTGTATACAAGGCCTATGGACACAAGACCAGCTGAACCTACATATAAATCAAAAAGAGATGCTGGCAGTGAAACAGGCACTTCAGACATTCAGACCTTTTCTTCAACAAGGTCATTTGCTGATAAGGACGGACAACACCACAGTCATGTGGTATATCAACAAACAGGGAGGCACACACTCATATCCTCTATGCCGGATGGCAATGGACCTGTGGAATGTGGCCCTGAACCACAACATTCAACTCCAGGCCAAATTTGTGCCAGGAAAAGAAAATTCACTAGCAGACACCTTAAGCAGAACTACCACGGATGCCCACGAATGGATGCTGCATCCAGACATCTTCAAAACCATTACAAAGAAATGGGGACTACCAGAAATAGACCTGTTCGCATCCGCACACAACCACCAATTGAGGAAATTCTGCACAAGGGCATACCACCCACTTGCTTGGAAGGTGGACTCCCTATCCTTCAGTTGGGAAAACCTGACAGCATATGTATTCCCACCTCTTCCTTTGATGCACAAAGTGCTACTGAAGATCAAAGATCACCCAAGGATCATCCTGATAGCTCCAGACTGGCAGAGGCAGCATTGGTACCCGCTACTGAGGAATATGTCTCGGACACACGCATGGCCTCTACCTCTGGTTCCTTTACTGCTAACACAGAACAACTACAAGATCCTACATCCAAACTTGAAAACACTGCAGCTAGCTGCTTGGAATATTACATAAAGCAAAATAACCCAGACTTATCCCAGAGGGTTAAAGACATTATCCTGGAGGCTCGCAGACCCTCCACAAGGAAGACTTATTCAGCCAAATGGAAAAAGATACCTCATTTGGAGTGCAGCGAAAGGAGAAAATGTATCAATAGCAAACATAGCTAACATCCTGGAATACTTAGCAGAACTTTTCCACAATGGCCTGTCTTACTCCTCCATTAAGATTCATGCATCAGCAATTTCAGCAGAATACAACATGGATCCTCCAGTCTTCTCTCATCCTCTACTCAGGCAGTTTCTGAGAGGAATTAAAAATGTAAAGCCTCCAAGGAAGCCACCTTTGCCTACATGGGACCTTAAAACTTTGTGCTGGAAAAGTTAACACTTCCCCGTTTCGAACCAGCAGCAACAGCAGAATTACAGTTCTTATCTTGGAAAACTGCTTTCCTGCTTGCAATCACTTCAGCAAGAAGGATTTCTGAATTACAGGCATTAATGGCAGTACAGCCCTTCCTTAACTTCCATCAGGATAGAGTGTCCTTGAGAACAAATCCTACTTTTATGCCAAAAGTGGTCTCCAGGGTATCATTGAACCAAGCAATCCACCTGCCAACATTCTTCCCAAACCCACAGAACAGGGGGGAAAGACTACTACATACATTGGATGTGCACAGGCAATTGCGCTATTATCTGGACAGAACCAAGACCAACAGAAAGACTGACCAGCTTCTGGTAGCATATGCAACAGGAATGGAAGGAAAAGCAATTTCAAAACAGACAATCTCAAAATGGATAGGAAATTGCATTAGATTTTGTTACTCTTTTCATGGAAAGACAACTCCAGAAAACATCAGACCTCACTCCACAAGGGCTACAGCCACTACTACAGCTTTCCTCGAGGAGTGGCTACCAAAGACATTTTAGAAGCTGCTACTTGGAGCTCCGTGCATACATTTGCCAAGCATTATAATCTACCTTTATACTCCAGATCCCGAGCAGGTTTTGCAACTGCTGTTTTGCAAGGGATCTTAACTACACCATAATCATCTTAGTGCCTCCACCCCAGTTTGGCTATGGTATTCTACCCATATGTTAGGACTGCAGATGCATCCTTGAAGGACATAGTACAGTTTTGTACCTACCATAAATGTAGATGTCCGAGAGGTATGCATCTGCAGTCAGGATTACCCACCCTCCTTCCCCTCTGTGGTACTCCTAGGGTATTTGCCCATCTTGTAGCTAGCTGGGGGAATCTATTATGGTGTATTTGTTTGTATATATGTATATACATGTTTATATTGTTTGCTCTCTACTGTTTGGAACCATTTGCATTTATCCAAAATTAGCCTTCCTAGAGGGCACCTGGCAACTGGGGCAAGAAACACTGAGGAAAATGGCGTTGGCTGATGCCTTTATACCCAATAAACAGCAGCTATGACGTCGGGTGAAGTGCGACATCAGCCGAGGCCAGACCCAGACTTTGGAATCCGGCCGACCGAAGGGCTGCCTGAGGTAGGACAACCCATATGTTAGGACTGCAGATGCATACCTCTCGGACATCTACATTTATGGTAGGTACAAAACTGTACTTTATACCAACTAAAGACACAGAGAAATGCAAATTTTTTCCAGTAAGTGCCACTGACATGATGACTAGCTGCCTTCGGTTACAAATAAAAGATCACTCTCAGCTCCTGTTTAGCACATCAAAAAAAAAAAAAAAAAAAAGGGGGGGGGGGATACAGACATTGAACTACTGAAAGGTTCAGTTTGAACACCTACGGCTGATTTCCTTCAATATTCAGTCACAGACTGCATTGCATGTCTGTCAACATTCAGTATCAGAGATGAAAAGAAACATGAACAAAACGTAAAAAATGAACACATTCATCCTTTTCTTTAAGGGACTTAAAAGCTGGGATGCATACAAAGTGCTATTTAAATAAATAATACATTTGGTGACAGTCTGCAAGGGAAGTTTAACTTTTTGTACAAACGTCAGCGACATCAGTGTGATTGTTGCGACCACAACCTAACGTTCCAAATGCTGATTAGAGCTGTTGCCCAGATAATGAAAAAATACCAATTTACTTAGGCATGCTTTAGTGTTTTAGATTTTAGCTTGTTTATATGAGCAAGTCTGTGTGTCCTAGTTTTTTTGGAAGAAGACTTGCACTGTAATAATTACGTAACAAGTGCCAAGTTACGCTTCCACTGGACTTTTCTCCTCAGGCAAGGCCCAGGCTGTGGCTGAAAAGCCCATTGGATCAGCTCACCTACACTGTTAACAAATATCTAGATAATTGCTCTCAGACTACAAGCTGTCATTTCTAAGGGCAACTGCCAAATGTTAGCATCTGTCACAATATCAATTCCACAGTAAAACACAAAGCAAAACTATTTTGTCAGGGCAGACGTTTGTGAATCATCCCTGTAGTAGAAAGAAAAGTTCTTATAACTATGAAAGAAGCAGTTGGCTTAAGTGACCTATGTTGCAGGAGTGATCAATACAGAGCATTCTGTAATGTTGCTTGTACAACTTTGGCACGCTCTTTTAGTCACATGTACTAGGAACCCTGGTCATATTTTGTAGACAGCATGAGAAGCACATGGTTTAGGATGCTATGGATTAAACTGGAGGTCAAGAATGCAAGCCGCAACGAATGAATGAACGCTTCACTTCATAAAGTCAAAAGAAAAGGCTCCATAGTGAACACTTTTTTCAATGCTTTCCGACTAGCTAAGTAAAACAGATGCAAGTACTAATAGCCCTCTACTACATACACAGTATATACAGCTAAAAAAAATGTTGCTGCTCAGTAGGGTTATAACTTAATATTCACATTTATTCTCTTAATCAGAAAATAAAATGAGAAATTACATTTCACAATCAGAAACGGAAGGATATACCAATGTTTCAACAATATGACTTCTGAATGCCAATGGCTTTTTACTTTTTTTTAAATATTTGAATGTACCAGAAGATTCTTTGTTTTTTGAAGTTTTTAACAGGAGATTTAAGGTATTAGAGACTGAAAACTCTAGCTTGGCTGTGTCTTTTAGTTTTTACTAAATAGGTTTGTCTGTGTGACCTTTTTAGCCTTTGGTTTTGATGTCATTTGTGATATTTTACAGGCACCTTAATGTTTATTTACGGATATACGGTGGTGCAGTGGTTAGCACTGCCGCCTCACAGCAAGAGGTTCTCCTGTTCGATCCTCGGCTGGGGTGCCTTCTGTGCGGAGTCTGCATGTCCTCCCTGTGGTCGCGTGGATTTCCTCCGGGTGCTCCGGTTTCCTCCAACATCTCAAAGACATGCTGCAGGTGGATTGGACCCTCTAAACTGGCCCTAGGTGCGAGTGTGTGCATGTGTGTGCCTTCTGTGGAAGGTTGTGCGCCGGGCTGGCAACCCGTCACAGTAAAACTCCACTGCCAATCATGAGCGGACAAGGTGATCCACTGTGGCAACTCCTAACCGGGAAAAGCCGAAAGAAGAAGAAGAAGAAACTTGTTTTTAATCCGTGTTTAAAGAATGACCAAACAATTCAATTATTTTGTACAGACAAGCACAGAAACATAGCATGTTTACAGCTAATGGGGTTTGGCTTTATTGTCCCGAATGTAGCAGTCTCTGTTTTTTGGCTTTTACCGGTTAGGTGTCACCACAGTTGATCACCAGTCCGCAGGCTGATTGGCAGTGGTGTTTTTACAGTGTCGGACTGCCATCCCGACGCCCAACCTTCAAAGAAGGCACACACAGGCACCTACCTGTATATCTTTAAAACTCACCTGACTGCAGGGAGGACATGCAAACTCCATACAGAGGGAGCTCCAGCAGAGAATTGAACCAAAGAACCTTTTGCTACGAGGCAACAATGCTAACTGCTGCACCACCGCAGCTACATGAATTCCTAATGCACATAGCTTTTTTATTTTTTTTAAACCTTTACTGCTACATTCAGGACAAAGGTTTAAAAAAATAAAAAGCTATTGGCATTAAAAATTTATGTAGCTGAAACACGTATGTCCTTAAGGGTTCATTAAGAGTTTATCTGTATATATCCTATAAGCCTCCACTTAAGGGGGTTTAAAGGTATTACACAGTGAAGACTAGCTTGGCTGGGTCTTTCTTGCAGTTTACTTTATATCACACACACACACACACACACACACACACACACTTTTGGGTGCTGGGCCAGATATATATGCATACCTATAAAAATGTGGCTGGAGTGTGCATGCGGGCAAAATCTTAACAGGTTTAAGCATCTAACTATTTCCCAGTTTTAGATGCACAACTGATTGATGCACTGAAATATCTCCAGTTCTCTATTTTATAGTAATATCAATTGCAAGCCATTAAGGTGTCACTAAATTTATATGCTAGCAAACTACACGTGTTATGTAATTTTATACAGATTGGCACATATATACATATTATACAACTTCAAAAACTGACTGCACACTCTAAGAGAAAATCACTTATAACAAAATAACTTCAAAAATCAGAAAGAAAATGCAAGGGAGGCAATGCTCAGTGCTTTCGTTCTTTAATCAGTGACAAGAACTTCAAGATAAAAATAGAAGACAAACGCTCAGTTTAAATAGAGTAAAAAAACAGGCAGTACTTAAAACCATTAACCAATTACAAATGCAAAGATAAAGTAAGGTGTTAAACATTTCTCACAAATTTTGTAAAAGTCCAATAGTATTTAGTAGTGACGTAAACAAGAGTCTTGTAAAACCCCTTCATTTCCTTGATTCAGTGGCGCCACCTGAGCGCACATTTAATATTGAGATTTCCATTAAGTCCTGGTGGTGCATCTGCATTTAACCTAAGTAGCCACAGTAACTCCCTGACCTCTAGCAACATGTCAATAAATCTACACACTCCAGTAAGAAGAATTTGAAACACAAAATTATTGCAATGTATACTGTGTTTTGCTAAAGCATTTCTTAAATTAGCATACCTAATGCCAGCACAATGTTCTTTAACTCTAGAAAACAGTTTCCTAGTTATTTTACCTATGTAAAATGAAGGACATGTTTCATAAAACAGCTGCACAGACAACATACGTAGATGTACAGTCAAAATATTTCTTGAAAGAGACAGCGAAGTTATTGTACTTAAACTGAAAAGAAGGACCTGCAAAAATATACACACATGCAACACAGTTACTGCAGGGGTACATGCCAGGAGTATTTATATATATATATATATATATATATATATATATATATATATATATATATATATATATATCTATTACACATACATACATACATACATATACACACACACACACACACACACACACACACACACACACACACACGTTTACACAGAGATGTACACAGGGCACATACTATTTGTATGGGTGCATTCATACAACACACATTTAGTACTACTTGCTGTTGCAACAGAATCATTACAGCAGTTGCGTTGGCTCTAAATTTCAGTGGCCTACAAATTTAACAAAATGCTGCATGCTTGGAGAATTTCACTGTTTGTATTCAAGATGACAGCATTTTTTTCAAACTGTGCGTGTATGCATGTCTGATATCAGACACTGACAAGTGCTTCCTTGTACTGCTGTCAGAATCTTTTCAACTTGGCATGGCTTTATACATAAAACGAGTCTACTCTAAGCAGCACGGTAGGCTTCTATGACCCTGCTAGATAAACTCCGAATATAGGAATTTCAGTTGTTACTGTTTACTTAGATCTAGTCAGAGTCTTTAACACTACTTGTAGTAAAATTGTTGATAGCCTAACTTTCGGCATGGTAAACACATACATAACCAGACATATTACACACTGGTGATCATGGTGGAAGCAGAGAGATATGCAGTGCATATCGCAATCATTATGCTTCCTATTCAGGAAAGTAAACAATTCTCGAGTACCTTTCAGTGCTGTGATTATTCTAGTATGAGACTAGAGTTTAACAGCCAACACTGCATAGTACAGCATCTGAAGCATCTTTGCAGTTTAAAAAAAAACTGCCAGACTTTTGTTTTTATTGCAGAGTGAATCAGCTTTTAAAGCCATTTGTTCAACTTATGGACACTTCCCTAAAGCCGCTGCCTGTGTGGCAGCACTGTGTTACAAATTTCAAGTCAAGTCTGTACAGCATTTCTTGCCAACACTTTTTTCTGTAATTAGTCATACACTGGGGTAGCCAATGTTCTGGATATTACCAATATTTATAATCGGTCTCTCAAGTCACAATTCACTTGTTATGTATTCTCAAAATGGAGGTTATTTTCTTCACTCTCAAGGGGACTTTGATATTATTTCTCAAATATGCAAGTTTATCAGAGATTCATAATCCTCTATATACAACATGGCTGCTTGGTTAGTTCTACAAATAGATACATTTGCCAAATGAATTGCCAAAGTGATATGTGCTGGTCCAGTTTTATCTAATGCTCAGTTTTCCACTTTTCTATACCAAGCAGTGATTGCAAAACTAGTACCCCTCTATGACATGGATAATGTAGAAATCACTTACACAGCTAGTTAAATATAATAAATGAGCAAAAATGGCTTAGAATCAATATTATAAAATACAATGTCGTATTTTGGTTATAAACAATTAAAGGGAAAAAAGCATTAGCTGTCTGTTGGAAAATGCAAGTAAAATGAAATCGGCTTTGTATTAGTACAGTACCTCTCAGGCCGGTCTGTGCAGAAGTGGGTGTGGCTGCTGTGATTCACAGATGAAACAGCACTGCCATTTTATGGAAAGGATGCGCGATTGACAGCCCTGCAGATTTCAGTGTGACATCATATGTACACATTACTCTTTGTGGCATGCCATGTTGTGGAATAGTATCTCCCCAGATGTGTAGTAGCAAGTCCTAACTAAATCTCACCCACCACCCAACAAGGATATTACGGCTGGCCAGTTTCAAAGCTTTGGGGCACCTTCTACATACCCTGTCAGCAGCTCAAGCTGAGTTGACTGAAAAACAACTTTGGGCACAAAGTCCTTCAGAGCTTTCCAGCCAGGAGAGAGAGTCGGAGGCTGAGCCCTGCAAGGACTATGCTAGGAACAAAAAAATAAAGTCTACACCTTGGCATAAAAACACACCAAAAGAGAGAGGATGGAGGGAGGGAGCAGCTACTGCAGAAGTGATCATTTGAACATCTACTGTTACGGTATGCTCAGCTTATAGAACTGCATTATTTTCATCATATTGAACACTGCTGCAGTAGCCTTGGCTACATGGGTAGACTACCACAACCAACTATATTTAGAAGTACTACAGTTGGGAGGTGGAAGGAGAGAAGTCCAAGAGCCCCTGGAGAATGGTCCTAACAAAGCTTGATCTGGACCCACAGAAGGAATCAAGCATATAATGCTTTGTAAAAGTATGTACAGAGAACCAAGTAGCAGCTTCTGGAATATTTCTAGAATCCAACCCTTTCCAAAGAGACACAGATGAAGCCAAGGCACTGATAATCAGGGCCTGGACCCTGCCTGGAATAGATTTGTTAAGGTGAGTATAACAAAAGGTAATAGTCTTAGCCAACCATTTGGAAATGATCTGTTTTGACAGTTTGCCCCTTCTTACCTTCTCACACACAGTAAATTGATCTGAAAATTTTGTTCCGTCAAGATAGTACCAGAGTTGTCTGTGGACATTCAAGTTACAGAATATCCTTTGCCCCACATTTTTAGCTTCAGTAAAAAAAATAATGCAGAGATAATTATTCTGGCTTAAAGTAAACCTGGATACCACTTTAGGCATAAAAGTAGGATTAATTCTCAGACTACCAAGATAAACACACATTGATTAACAGCTTGACTTCAAGAAACTGCAGCCAGAGATACTGTAAATGTGTAAAATTCAGTTACTGGCCAGCAAGTACACTGCCTGGATGCCTGCAAAGAAGTAAGAAAGAGCTGGAATGAAAATCAACTAGAAATGGTGAAGAGAAAACACTGACTGGGAAAAATCTTGCAGCTGTTCAGCAGAAAGCAGTTCAAGGTACAGCTTTGGTCAAGGCATGATAAAGTAATCTAGAGGAAATAATCTGATTAAAATAAAAGAAACACTGAAGGAGTATATCAACATAAATAACGAAAGTCTGGGAAAAAGTGGAAGAAGCTTTAAACAGATATTTGGATGAGCTCATAAAACTGCAAAAATAAGATGATGAAATGAAAAAAGTCCGTCTGACTACAAGACTGCTCAAGGCAAGACGTTTCAAAAAATGGCAGAATTAGAAGACAGAGCAGGATTAAGATTTTCTCCTTTACCAGAGAAACTAGCAGCAACGCACCGTTTCATTTTGTGAAGGTACCTACAAGCAACTTGACCGGTAATCCATAGCAGGAACTGTTAAATGAGAGGGAGCAGAGCGTGTACGAGCCAAATATAACCATTAGAAAGCAGCTAAGCCCTTTATTACTAAATATCCAAACATACAAGCCGGTACATAAAAATCAACTGCCAATCATTAGCGGACCGGAGTTCGGCTGTGGCGACCCCTAACCCTAACCAAAAAGCCGAAAGACACAAACAAACAAACCAGCAGAAAGAGTTGATCTTGACAAAACTGCAGCAAAAGGGCAAACTATTAAAAGTTGGAGACAGAAGAGTGTTTGTGGAAATGATTATTCACAGGCAGAATAGAAACAAATTTTTTCCAGTAATCAGCGAATGTTGAGAGGCAGGTGTGAGAGTCTAGCGGCTGTAGTCAGCAGTCTTCAGAATACTTTTTCCCCTAGATAAATCAGTCATTCATTGATGTAGAAAAGACTACAGAGGAAATGCAAAAAAAGTTTGCCCAACAAAAAATAAGCCATCATGCAGAAGGAGACTCTGCTTCTCATTCTTCTGACAATAAACCACACAGAGAGACTTTGCCACTGTTCCAAAGGAAAATGCTTGACAGACAGAGAAGCACATTAAGCTGACCAGACAAATCGGGAGCACTGTGGAACTGAACTGGAATCTGAAGTTGGGAGATAAAGCATTTCTATGACACTTTTCACAAATCTAGATTGCATATTTTGTAGACAAACTACCTGCCAAATTCCTACAAACAGCTGCAAAAGGCATTTCCTACTCAATCTCTATAATCCTTACCAGATCAATCTCAGAACAAAAGGTGCCACTTCTCTGGAAAATCTCCTACATTATACCAATACACAAAGGGGGCATACTGACCTAACAAACTACCACCCTATAGCTATACTTTCCCCACTGGCTAAAATACTGAAAAAAATGCATCCACACCCAGTTCCTAGCACATCTCCTTTCCAACAATCTTCTTGCCAAATCTCAACACAGACTCCATCCCAACCATAGCACTGCCACTGCACTCCATTTCAGTAACCTGGTAAATATGCAATGCAACGGCCAACTACTGTCTGCAGTTTTCCTTGACAATCGAAGGCATTTGATGCAGTCTCCCATACAAAGCTTCTAACATCACTCTCATACAAAGCTTCTAACATCACTCTCAGAGTTAAAACTAACTATCCCTACTCTATTATGGTTTCAAGACTGACTCTCCCAATGCCAAACTAGCTGTTCAGTGGAAAAACTCCCTTTTGCCCCTACTTCCTATAAAACTAGGAGTACCCCCAAGGATCAATCCTAGGACCCCTACTTTTCACTATATTTACAAATAATCGTCACAAAGCCACCTCTCTAGCAAACCTGGTTAAATACGCTGATGACTCCATTAATCTGCTCAGCCCCCACCTTACAACTTTACATCAAGACCCAAGAAGCCTTTACATCCACTGAAACCTGGCTAACAACCTCCAAGCTAATACTAAAAATCCTAAAAAGACTCAACTTATGCTCTTTCATCCTTCCAAAGCCACAGCACCTACTCCCCTGTTCTCTGTTTCTGCATCAGATAAGATAATACCTCTATCTCCCCCGTTACACAAACCAAATTAATAGGGGTCATTATTGACAATAGTATTTGACGAACACATAGCTCCTCTTTACAGATGTAAAAACTTCATAACCAGCAACAGTACAGTTACCCCAGCTCGTACCCATATTCTCTCTACCTTAATGTATGCTTCTCCTGTCCTAATTAATCTAAACAAGAGTGATTTATACAAGCTATCAGTATGCTACAACAAACTAGCAAAATTCACCATAAACTCCTCCTACCGCACCCACCACTGTCAAGCCCTAAAACAGTTTTTCTGGCTGGAACTCCCTAAAACCTTAGCTCTAAACCAGCTTCTTCTAGCAAACCAAATACTGTACCAACCTGACAAAACTACAGCCTTAAAAGACCTGATCACCCGCTACTCCAATAACAGAAAACTTAGATCTACTAACAAGGCACTAATGGCAATCTCCAAAAGCCATTACAGCTCTGATGACTCCCTGTATTCTAGCAGCATTGCCAAGACTTGGAACTCTACCATTACAAATCAGGGTACAACCTAATAAAAACAGCTTATTTCCAACCTAAACAATGTGTAGACATGCAACTGCCTAGCACCTGGCTGACACATTTTAACACCTTTCCCCTACCCACTATCCAACCTCTTCTTTAAAACTCCCACAGATGCACTATATTTATTATCACACGTTACTTACCAACTCACGGATACTTATTCCCCATTGTCCACCTATACCCGCTAACTCTCCCCTAGGCAAAATTAAACAGCTTTCCTTTAAAATTTTTTTTCTTTCTTCTCTTATCTTTATTGCACCTTTAAGATTATCTCTACTAAACATACTGTATAAACAACAATCACGTTACTACCTGCTATATTTTTAAATTGTATGTCTAAACCACTATGCTTATGCAAACAAAATATAACAGACAACATATGATTGCATAAGATAACTGTATGTGTAAACCACAATGCTCATGTAAATATCTTAATTGTTTCTGGAGCTTTTCTCCCTGGGCCTCCACTGAAAACAGACATATCTGTCCAGTCAGACACCCCCCGTAAACAAATGCAAAATAAATAAAAAAATTAATAAAATATTTTACACTAAAGTATTTTAGTTGTTCTTGTAAGTAATCATTTTTCTTTATATTTTACACTCACTAAACAGCAAAAGCACTGCTTAGTTGTGTCTAGTGCTCATAAAATAATGGTGACTGTTAGATTATCTTCAATCCAAGCTCCACAGCAGCTTGATATGCTGCCATGAAATGGAGGACTTGTTTTTTCAGCAGGCATTACTTGTAGATCAACACCTGCTGCAGAACGTGATGATCTACAGGTTGCCCATTCTCTAATAGGGCAATAAAAGAACAAACACTGGTTTCTTGGCTAAAAGTTAATTATTTCTTAAAGTACACAAGTTTTCACATCTGGGGATGGAGAATAAAGATAAAATAGACACCAACTGGTCTAAGCAGCACAGGCAATAACATGCGTCTTAGCATGGATAACCTTAGTTTCATGTTAACTAGGGCCTGTGTTAACAGCTATTTGGCACAAATGTTTATATTGAGGGTTAAACTTAATTATTAAATACAACAATGAAACATCAAATAGCTAGAAATGTGCCATAAAACCAACTCCAGTATATTGACACAAAATACACACTTCTAGCACCACGACTAAACAGCCTTCAAAGGAAAGTTCAGTTAAACATTATTTGAAGATGTACATAGTTATGTGTGTTTGTATTGTTGATAGGTTCTGGGGTGCTCTAAAAACTCTTGTAAAACATGACATTAGTTCCAATATTGATGAGAAAAAAAAAAGCTGTATAAAGGATTAACCTGCCAAACATTAATGGCTGCATGTATCACAAAAGCTAGAATTAGACATTTAAAAAAAAGCTGCCATGTATAGTAGGTGGAAATAATTATCACTTCTTAACATAATGGAGGACTCTTCCACATTACCATGAATGTTAATGGTCTCCAGGTATAAATAAGTTATATTAACAAATGCAGAGTGCATTCTACGTAAAGAGCAATGCTGCAAGAGACACATCTGGAAAGAACTGAGCATGTGAATTTGAGAGAGAAAGGATTTCAGGATGGATATTTTGCAGAATATCAGGGACAAAGGAAAAAAAAGAGGAGTATTTTAATTGCCAGAGAAGCTCCAGCAGTGACAGAGATTGGTGAAAAAAGATAATGGCAAATCTCTAGTAGTATGGGGCTACTGGCAAGGGATGAGGATTACAGGATCACGTGTTTATACTCCACTAAAACTGCTATACTGGAGCTTAAAACTTTGGGGAGATATAATCAGTTTTCAGCAGAGAAGATTAATTCTAGGTGGGGAGTGGAATTTGATTTGTAACAATGAGGATGTTTCTGGGGGACCAAAAGGGAAAACATACCAAAAAGATGGTAGATATCTGAAAAAATTTATGAAAATATTTGGTGCGAAAGACAAGAATGTGATTAGAATTTACATAGTATTCCACAAGGTTCAATAACTGTGCTAGTATTGTCCTGTGAAATATAATTTCTAACATGGCCATCTAATTCAGTAGTACTTCAGATCATGTGCCTAAAACTGCAGGGTAATGAAGTAAAAATGAGACAACAGTGCTTCCTCATCGAACTATTAAAAAGAGAGGAAGTTAAGGAATGGGTAGTGGAAATTATCTAGGAGTTAAAGATAGAAAGCAATCCATAAATTATAGCCATACCACCCAACTGTCCAGATTTCTTTCTGCCTCATATGTGTGGTCTGTTGCTCTTACAATTTGTGGTTTTCTGACAAATAACTGAGAACTGAAATCACTAAATAATGACAAGACATTTCAGTTTTAGACTTCAAAGTTATTAGAATAACTTTCAAGTTTATGAAAGCAATATTAAAAATGTGTTCCTATTTTTGGGCCTACATCCCAACCATTATTTTTAGCTTTGTCCAGATTTCTTGTACTAAGAGGTTGATTTAGCTGAGAAATGAAATTATTTAGGGGGGCTGACAAAGGCTAAAATATCACAGAATAAGGGGAGTCTCACAGATCAAGAGGAGGTACAATTGCAGAGTGCTAAAGACAAAGTAAGGGAGTACCGAATAATATGTGAGAGTTTAAAAAGCACAAAATATTTTAACAAAACGACGTAGGAAACATAAATTATAAAGGAGGTTGTTGCCAAACTTAGGGAGCTTATAACAAGAAAAATAACCAGAAATCCTCTAGATGTATTAGAGATAATTTGTAAATTTTATGAAAATTTGTATAAATCAAGAAAAAGCACAAATGGAAATATTTATGGAAGACTTAAACATGCCAAGGTTAGAGGTAGATAAGACTCAACTAACAGTTAAGACCCGAAGAGATAAGATAAACATGAAGATGTAGAACCAAGCTACAGAAAAGTCTCCAGGAACAGATCGTATTCATATGGAAGTTAGAAGAGAAGAAAGTGATAAAGATCTGGAAGGTTTTGTTTAACAGTATGGTTAAAGGAGAGGGCACCAACATCCTGGAAAAAAGCTGCCGTGCCTGTAAAACCTAAAGACGGTAAAGACTCACCTGATCCAGCTTCCTATAGACTTGTCTCAATTCTAAACCATGACTATAAAAAGTGTCAATTCTAAACCATGACTATAAAAAGTGTTTATGTCTGCAATGTCTAAAAGAAATGCAAAGGTGACGTCAAAACTGATAGATATGGACCAGTGTGATTTTTGGAGGAGAAACAAATATTTGACATTAACAGAACAATGAATATCCAGTTTGATTGTTAAAAAGCACACACATGATGAAGCACATCAATTGGAACCAAGCAAGAAAACTGAGCTAAAATCAGTGTGAGCAACGTGTACCTTTCAAGTATCATTACATGACACAGGATGGAGTAAGATGGAATGGACACTCTAAATTGGCCCTAGGCATGAGTGCGTGTGTGTGTGCCTTCCATGCAAGGTTGGGTGCCAGCTGGCAACTAGACACTGTAAAACTCCACTGCCAATCATGAGCGGACAGGTGACCCGCTGTGGTGACCCCTAACCGGGAAAAGCCGAAAGAAGAAGAACAATGATGATCCAGAGGGAAGCAGAATTTAAGAAAATACCACTGTTAATAAGCATTTGACAGAGTAATGCTTGGATTTTAGGAGTAGGACAATGGAAACATTTGCATTCACTGACACAATAATAAGGTTAATTAATTAGAGGCAAAAAAAAGCAGGAGGGTTCCACTCTGATAAGTTGTATCTGAATATGGCAGGGGTGCCTCGTTTCCCCTTTGCTAATTGTATTATATTTTAGAACCGCTGGCAAAGAAAATAAAGGACTCAGAAATTCAAGGATACAATTGGTACAGTGTTCA
The DNA here is from genome assembly GCF_019279795.1 of Protopterus annectens. Lineage (NCBI taxonomy): Eukaryota > Metazoa > Chordata > Ceratodontiformes > Protopteridae > Protopterus > Protopterus annectens. The sequence goes on from NC_056725.1 coordinate 1,721,465,890, forward strand.
AGAAAAGTTGGCATTATTTGCAGATTTTTTTTTATCTGATGAAGCCAAAAAAGGACATCTCAGTGTTGTGGAATATTCTGATACATTTCCGGGGTTTTTTCAGGATATACAATTAATGAAGATAACAAAGGCTATAGCTATAGTACCCACACATGAACTGGTCCAGCAATACCTATATTTATGGGGACATGATGAAATGAAGTACTTAGCAGTATGGATAAAAGTATTTGGTTATGGTAGCCAAGAATATGTGGGAAAAGATTAAAACAAAATATAATACAAAAAAGTAAGAAACTGGAAGCTGTTGCCTATGGATACAGATAGTAAGATACAGGCAGTAAAAATGCATTTTGTCCCTTTAGTTCTACACAACAGTTAAGCATATTTTTATCAATTAGAGGAGAAGTTGTGGACAGTAATTCATATCGAATCTCTTCAGGAAAACTGGAATCCTTCTTCCTTCTACCAACAACTACTCTACAAGTAGGATCAATAGCTTGAATTAAACCCTGAGCCACACCCATCTACTCCTATGTAAAGGAATTTGAGGACAAATAGATGCACATTTGGTTTTCTGTTTCTTTTTGACACAAAGAATGGGGCCAACTGTATTATTAATGGCAGCAGCTGCTTTCCCAGGGATGGGCACAGCATTCTGACACAAAAGGAAACCTTCCCAGTTTCCTCTCCCAGGACCAACAGTAGTGGCTCTCCTTTGCCCACTGAGTCCAACAGCCAGAGGATATGGCCAAGCCCCACTCTAGTAACTGTAGGTATTACACAAGAAGGATCCAGATAAGAGATGCATGTTCTGAAGTACAACAAATGGCAACAGCAGAGTCATCCACCTGCAGCTGAGGCAAATTACTAGCCTGCTGTGGTGGCAGCGGCTGTTTACTTAAACTTTTTCTTTTTGTGACTGGAAGGTCTGCCCATAGCACCAGTAGTCTGTTCCATGATCAAGCTGAAAAATGCCTCTTTCCTGTGGAAGACCAGCAGCAAATGCAGGTAAAACTACCAGTCCATGAAAGTATTTATTTATTTATTTTTTTAAATCAAAAAACAGTAAAAAGCATTTTTAAACACTATGCCAGCCCCGCCAATGAAAAATAAATACTCTCCACAGAAAACAATTTTTTAGTTAGTTAACACTACAAAGTGAAACAAAAAGCAAGGGCTGCATTTAAAAGTACATTAGTCTCGAGACAGCCCATTAAAATACAACTCTCCTAGACTTAAAATAACTTCTCCAAAGCAAACTTATCTGCCTAGCAAAGGAAAGCACACGCCAACCACGGATCCCTGAAAGCCTCAGAGAAGCATACTATTTGGCGACAGGAAAGCTCTGAATGGCTTTTTGTTCCAACTTGTCAGTCAGCTCAGCTCTAGCTGCTTGACAGTTCAGGTGAGTGGAAGGTGCCCATGGCATTGTCTTGAAAGGTTGTCCATGTTCGACATTGAAGATGTAGACTGGATATTTTTAAACCATAGATGCGGTTAACCTTTTTACAACTATACCACAAGATGAGGGTATAAACTATTTTACACAAAGTTTAGAGTGGACAACTAAAAAGCGACAGAATAAAGTTGATGGTAGCACTAATGGATATAGTGCTCGAAAATAATTTTTTGTCCTTTGAAGGGGAAATATATCAGCAGATATCTAGAGGGGCAATGGGGGCAAAATGTGCCCCCAGTTTTGCCAACCCGGTTTTACTTCACTGGGAAAATGAGTTTATATTTCATCCATTATATATAGTGACAAGATTGTTCTATATAAATAGATTTTTAGATGACATCCTGGTACTTTGAGGAGGCAACAGTACAGAAGCGGTACAGTTTGTTGAATATCTTAATAGCCCCACCCATTTCCTGAAATTTACAAGTAAATGGGACAACCAGGGGATTGAATTTCTTGATATTAAGTTGATTAAAACTGCTCAAGGACTACAGAGTAACATCTACAGGAAAGAGACTCACAGTAATTCATTGCTCCATTACAATAGCAGACATCCCCCACATCAACGTAGGGGTATTGTTAAGAGGCAAATGGTTAGAATGTCACGTCTTATTAGTGACAATGAAGTTTGTAAACAGAGTTCTAGACATTGATAAGGATGTTCCTTGACAGGGGATATCCCTTAAAAATGCTGTTAAAAATGCGTAATGAAGTAATAGTCAAAAGGGAGACTTCTTTTCCACCTATATTAAAGGGAAGGAATACTGAAAAAGAAAGAAGTCATGTGAACAATTTCGATTCCAGGGTCTTGATTTTGAAATAGAACAGCCAAACAATGGACACTGTGGATGCCATTAGGTTAATATGGGATACAATCTTTGATAGTGAACAGAAAAACAATTTGGGTGCATACCCTAGGATTGTATTTTCAAGGTGAAAAAATCTAAAAGATTATTTGGAAGGAAGGAGATCCCAAAATATCTTTTCCAGGATGAGTAAATGCGGGTTTTGCAAATCCTGCAGATTCATCAATGATGGACCTTATGTTACTGTCCAGGGTTACAATAGGAGTATTAAATGTCCAGGTAGGTGCAATTGTAACACTCCCAGAGTAGTTTACTTGGCTACATGTACTTCCTGCACTAGTTTTTATGCAGGAAAGACTACACGTAGGTTGAGAGAACGAATAGTAGAGCACCTAAAGGCTAGAAGAATCAAAGACCCCCATAATGCCTTATATATATATATATATATATATATATATATATATATATATATATATATATATATATACACATATATACATATACATATACATACACAGTACCAAGTGCACAAATTAAGAATTTTTTATTTTTTGTGATAGACAAAGTAGTTCAAAATGACCGGGGTGGTGATGCAAAACCTAAGTTGAATTGAGTATAAGTGGCAAGTTATTTCAGATGCAATAAACAGCACCTGGTCTAAATGAGTATATATCTTTAGGACCAGTATTGATAAAGAGCTGCAATAATTTAAATAAGTTGTTTGTTTTTATGCCATTTATCACCAGGATTCATTTTTTTTTTTACTTTTAATTAGAAAAGGTTTTTATATTTTGGTATCAAGGGGTTAGGGTCATATGCAGGGTATATATGATTAGTGTGGTATGTTTTACTTTAAGATAAGTGTGACTGACTAATGGATGTGTATTTAATGGATATGTTTATGGCTGCTACTCACTCTGATGATGCCATTTGTATGATGAAAGCACTTAGTAGGGTTACCACCTGTCCCACTTTGCGAGGGACAGTCCCTCTTTGGGCAGTTGTGTCCTGACAAAAAATATTAAAAATGGAAAATGCCCTGAGATTGTAGGACATAATTATGTCCCATATTTTATGTAATAGTTGCATAAAACAGTTATTCTGTATCTAAAATACCTAAATGTTACAAGAAACAGGATAAGCAACTAAAATGCTACAAGAATAAGCTTTTATTTAAGCAAAAAAAAAGTTAAGTTCTATCCTTTGTACTGACCGTGGGCATGTTGGCCTGTAAAATCTGACGTGTGTCCCGAAAATGTCCCACTTTGGCCATTTGAAAAGGTGGCAACCCTAGCACTTAGTGTGTGTGGAGCTGGATTAAAGAAGCTATTGGACTTGTATTTCATTTTGTGTTTCCTTTTAAACAGTTACCTACCCATTGGGTAATTGTTTTACAGTCTCGAGACAACCCATTAAAACACAACCCTCCTAGCCTTAAAATAACTTCTCCAAAGCAAACTTATCTGCCTAGCAAAGGAAAGCACATGCCAACCACTGATCCCTGAAAGCCTCAGAGAAGCATACTATTTGGTGACAGGAAAGCTCTGAATGGCTTTTTGTTCCAACTTGCCTTTTAGTCAGCTCAGCTTGAGCGGTTTGACAGTTCAGGTGAGTGGAAGGTGCCCTGAAACTTTGAAATGTGGATGGATGTTATATCCTTGCCAGTATATAACCCATACAACTAAGGCTACTGCAGCAGTGATCAATATGATGAACATCCTTTTGTAGTATGCAAAACATGAAAGCCAATACCTAGAACTAAGACTTTAAATATCACAGTGTTAACTTTAAATCTTAAATTTCTAATTTACACTCAATCTAGAATAAAGCCACATGACAAAACTCAAAGTAAATAATTCATCAAGTCAACAGCATTCAAACTCTCAGTCCATAAACATTTCAGTCGTTTTAAAATATTTGTTTTTGCATCAAACATGACAACAGAAGCTATATTAACTTCAATAATGCTATCCTGTTAGGGATCATCTACAATCTTTTTACATATGTATATAATACATGTGCACGCATGCACACATACATTCCAATGAAGACAAGCTGCTAACACTGAAAAAAAACTTTCTATTCTCCACCATTTCCTCATTAAATACATACATGTAATGTTTGGACTACACACAGTTAAAATGTATCCATAGCTGTGGACGAGGGTAAGACACAGCCTATCCGGACCTCGCCAAGGCCTTTGACACCATCCCCCACTCTGGAATCACAGACAGACTTACTAAGCTGGGCATTAATCCCTACGTCACTTGACGGGTTGCCAACTGGCTTACTGACAGAACCCACACTGTAAAAGTAGCAGACTCTAAATCCAGCTCCAGAAAAGTGACAACTGTAGTACCTCAGGGTTCAGTCCTGGGTCCGCTCTTGTTTGGCATCTACTTCTCTGAAGTACTGGGAACCATTACTGAATCCTCAAATGATGTGGATACTCTAGAAAAGGGACTTGCAGAAACGGATGCTTGGTGCCAGAGCCATGGGCTCAAGCTCAATGCCAAGAAATGTACAGTTATCCCACTGGGAAAAAACATGTACCCATGAATTATCACATTGGTGGCAGTACACTAAACACCAAAAGTGTGATAAGAGACTTAGGGACACAGGTGGACAGTGGTCTCACCTTCGATAACCACATCGCCACAACAGTCAGGAAATCCTAATATGTGGCACACCTCATCACCAAGGGCTTTTCCTCCAAAAAAAAAAAAGGAGGTCATTGCCCCACTGTACTCATCCCTCATTAGACCCATTATAAAATACAACACCCAGTTTGGTATGTACCTCTCAAGACATCTGCAACAGGAAAGGGTGCAGAAATACCTCACTAAAAGAATCACAGGCTTAAAGCACATGCCCTACTCTGACCGCCTTAAAAAACTCCAGCTATAATCTGTCGCATATCATCTACTCAGAGGCAATCTCTACTTAACATACAAGGCCATGTCAAACCCAGAGCTGTTGGACATGCCATACTTACTCCCTCAGAGCCACATGCTCCAGGGATCCAAACCTTGTCAACACAATAAACAAAACATGCTGGAGGGATAAGTTCCTGACCCAGAGACTCTCCAGACTCCGGAATAGACTGCCCATACATGTCAAGCAGAGCACCTCTTTGGCCCTCTTCAAAAAGGACCCTTGACGATTGTATGGGAGAAAGGAAATTCACCCCGGAGATAATGTCAGTCGCCTTGCTAGACAGGGGTCCAGGAAAGTAAATAGTGTGTGAAGAAATAGGTGGGGAATTGTTATGGCTAGGCTTGTATAGGCCCTTGGGCCAATAGGTTCATAGGTTGGCAACAGGCTATGTATGGCTGAAAATATTTATTTTGCTTTTGTTTACTAGGTTGGTTCAACTGGCTTTAGTCGGAAACCTAGCTCCAGCAGAAGTCCGGGGAGAAAAGCTCCAACATATTACTAAATGTCAATTTAAAAATATTTGTAACATTCATGAACATTAAGTAATTCACTTGAATTTGATTTTATTCATTCATATAACAAAGGAAGTTATTACAGTATAACAGATATTTCTGCAATTCGATGTTGAATGCTGAACACCTGAAGTTTATTATTGACTTCGTCAAACAGATGACAGAATCAGAATCACATTTATTGGCCAAGTATGCACAAATAAAAAGGAATTTGACTCCAGTTTCAGTGACTCTCCAAGCATGAATTACTTAAACGACATACATACAACTATTAAAAACAAGACAAAAAAGTAAATATGCATATACATACAAAGTTCAAAGTGCAATTCAGTGCAAGAGATACAGAAATAAACTCTGAAAGAAACGGGTATTAATATGTAAACAATACTGCAGAATCCTCGGAGGCTTGGGAAAAAGAATACCCCAACCTAATAAGTTGAGTTAACCGTTTATGAACTTGATGGCCTGTGGGGGGGGGGGGGACTTTTCCTATATCTGCTTGTTTTGGTATGTATTAATCTTTAACGTCTGGCTGATGGTAACAGAAAAGATGGTGGCCTGGATGTGACGGGGTCGGTGATTATTTTCCCTACCCTTTTCATTCATGACAAATAGTACAGGTCCTGTAAGGAGGGCAAACTAGCACCAATGATATTTTCAGCAGACCCAACTATCCGATGTAACCTATTTTTGTCATGAGTAGACAGAGATCCAAACCACACGGTTTTGGATGAGCTGAGAACAGACTCAACGACTGCTGTATAAAACTGAATCAACAGTTTCAGTGGGAGGTTGAACTTCCTCAGCTGTCGCAGAAAGTACATTCGCTGTTGTGCCTTTTATAAGATGGACCTTACACTGGTCTCTCACTTCAAGTCCCAGGCGATTATAGATCCCAAAAACTTGAAGGATTCCACAACTGGCACAGCAGTATTAAATATACAGAGGGGGATAATATTGTAGAACCACTCCTAAAGTCCACTGTCATCTCCACAGTTTTAAGAGAGTGTTCAGTTCCAGATTATTCTGGCTACACCAAAGGGCCAGCTGCTCAAACTCCTGTCTATATGCAGACTCCTCACAATTCCTGATGAAAGTTGTGGTCTACCTACATCCCTGGGGACACCTGTATTGATTGTGTGATAGCTAGATGTAAATTTCCCCAGTTTTACCTGCTGTTTCCTATTGGCTAGAAAATTGGTGAGCCATTGACAAGTGGAAGCAGGAATGGAAAGCCAGGAGAGTTTCAAGTGAAGAAGTTCTGAAATTATTGTATTAAATGCAAAGCTTAAGTCCACAAACAGAATCCTTGCATATGTCCCTGGGTTGTCATGATGACAGATCTTATGATTACCAATTAGAAATTCAAAGTAGAAGCGAAAGAAAGAACTTGATAAGTCAGAAAATGTTAATAGTGTAGTTAATAGGTAGAATATTAAGCATGTTCTGAGACCGTTATAAATGGCTATCATAAGGTTTATATTAGAAGTATAGAGAGATGGGTGGAGAGCAGCATCACAAAACGATGCATATTTGACTCTTCCTAATCTAGACTAGATTTATTTCGGTTTTATTTTTACATTTTTTAACACAGCAGTGCAGATCAAACATGGATTCACTACACTTAAAGGAGTCTTAATGTGAAATATTGACATACACACATCTATGTATTCAACAACCAATAAATGTGTACCACACGCACCATTTTATTTACTTGATGGTTTACTTCTATTGGCAACATCTGTTTAATCATCACAGCACATTAACCATGACCTAGACAGCTGACAAGATTTAAACTACACAAGCATGGATAAAATGTGCAGAGGGATACATACATAAAGAAAATGTATACATGTTTGTCAACTAGGACATACCCAGGAGTGAAGCCCCATTTTCAATGGCTTTCTTGACAGATAAACTCCAACACCAGGCATGTATCATAAATAGTGCACAAAATGATATAACAAATGGAATAGTACAAATCAAAACAGAAAGAAGTACACAGGTCATAAGTACCGAAGTAAGACTATACATAAGATGCAACTCAAAAGGCTGAATGCTTACTTGGCTGAAAAGCTTAAGTGCCAGTTGTGTGAGCTGCATATGGCTGAAAGTTTTATTTAGTGTAGGTAAAGAGGTGTGTGTGAGAAAATTAATGTTTGAATAAAAAAAGTGTATTTTTAAAGATGTGCAAGACCGTGTTATAGTAGTCTGTGTGTATGTGCAAGTGGTCACTGGTCAGAATAAGACTTGGGTAAGTGGACAGATTCAGTAATCAGATTCATGTTTGTTAGTGTATGACTTCTGTGTCTTTTTGTCTTGTGCAGTGGGACTGGCAGGGAAAGGTCTTTTACTAATGTAATGTGTAGTGGGGTTATGATCAGCACAGATGAGCAAAACAATTCTTTCCCTAACAATACCACACAGCAGGCAGAACTTTCTGTGGTATCAAAAAACCTTTTCCAACGATACCACTACTAGGACAACACAATCTCAATTTTATAGCCGAGGTTTACTGATACAGGTCTTTTTTTTAATGGGGGAGAAATATTTAATGTTTTGTGACTCTGCGTTTTAAGATTTTCTCTTTTGTGTTCTAGCATTTGAGGTTCTCTGCTTTGTGTATTCAACCTTTCATGATAGAATCACATGATATAATACATAATATAATACAGACTGAACAGAACAAAAGAAAATATAACTGATGGATATTATTTCACTTTTTATCCTAAGGCAAATGCCAACAGATACAGCATCATAAGTTACCTAGTCAAGAAAATATAACAGATGCCTACTTGATGACAAATTGCGAAATCACTTGTTGAGAAGGGATGTGATAAAGGGTGACTTGAATGTTTGCATTTCCAGAGGGAGCATATTCCAGAACCTGCTGACAGAAGAGGAGGAGACCATTATATCACCATATTTATTAACCAATTTGGGGATGTAGACTAAATGCAGTGTAGATTCCCACAAGTCCCCAGGGGGTACCATCCACCTGATGATGCCAGGTACAGATGGGCAGTTAAAGAGAAGCTTATTAGAGAGGAACAGTTAAACACAGTTACATAACAGTTGGTAGTCAAAATCCAACTTGATATGACCATGAAGTGAAAGATTTTTATGGGTACGTCTACTGTGGCAGAGACAAAACAGGGTATTCTGTTACACATCTGTTAAAATTTTACACTAGCAGGGATAGACTAGATAGGAGATGGCAGGAACACGTGAAATATAAGAGAATGTATTACCTGGTGGTGCAGGGTCTAGCCTTGTGTGTTGGGAATCATTTTGCTCTGTACATTTTGTTTAATGGGGAAATTAATTTTAGTGAATTCAAGCTGTATATGTGCACTGAATTTGAGCAGTTTATCAGTTGTTACTTCAAGCAGATCAGTTGCGTCTCCTTAAACAGGTGTAGAATCCAAAGATGCAATTCAGAGAATGTCTATGCTAGGAGAAGCAGTAGAATCTTGCAGAAAATGGGGACTGCTTGGGAGGGTTGCAACAGTGAGTGTCCTTGGGAGGACCACCATTAGTTTGGTTTTGGAAGCTTTCAGGTGAAAGTATTTTGGTACATTCCTCGAAAGAGTAAAAGGGTGTTTGTTTGAATAACATGAAAAACAGTATGTTGAGAAGCACTGCAGGCAGCAAGTCTGCATAGTGAATAAGTTTTAGCATCACTAAATGTAACATACTGTTCACACTGACTGCAACAAGAAGTGGGCAAGGCACACAGCTCTGAGGTACACTAACAGTACTGAACTCTATTCACTGTTGCTTTATCAGCTTGACATCTACTACTCGGACAGATGGTGAAGCAGCTGAGATAGATGATGAAACAGATGCCAAAGTTTAAGAGTTGCAATAACTTTTTGTGACACTGTGTAAAAACCTTTTGACAAGTTAAGAAAAGGTGGAACAGACATTTTCCAGAGTGGAGTTTTTCACAGATGTGATCAGAGAGGTTGAAAATATCTTTGTTAATTATGTGGTTGGGTCCAAAACCATGTTAAGTTTGCGAAATCAGCCTACTGTTGAAAAGGTTGCTGATAAATGCATTGTTTTTATCACTTTAGGCAAGGGAGTGCTATAGAATAGTATTTACTTATAGAAGCAAAATTACCACCTTGTGCTGGGAATCAACAGTTGACTCTTTACAGATTAGGGGACATCATCATCCATGATGGATCTGTTAATAAGTATGGCAGAGAGAGAGAGAGACAATGCAAGGATCAGTGATACATAGAAATTCAGAAGGAATACCATTATGTCCAAAGAACTACTCAGAAAAATGAAATGTGGCCTATGAACCAAGGAAGCGCAAGCCCTATGAATACAGAAATGGATTTACTGTCTGAAAAATGTAGAAGTTACAGTGGCCGAGATGAGCTTTACACAACATTACTGGAGGTAAATGAAAAACCATCCTGCAATGGGTCATCATTTAACTGAGGAAAGGAAAGGGTACAGGAGTGACAAGGAAGAGGTAGGGAAATCCAGAGTTCCAGAAATCTTTAGCATTGTTTATGCACAGTCTTTGTTGTTAAACAAAACAAAATATTTTTCCTTGTGAGGACGGATTTTTGTTTAATGCAACTGACCTGCTACACAGAATTTAATGTAATCAAATGGATGCCCTTCATTTGCAACAGAGATTTCCGAGATAGTTTCTGGTCATTCATTAATGCATTAGTGTGACTTCCCTCCTTAGTGTAACCTCCCTCCTCTGGGCCAGTAATCAAGAAGACTGAATCCTCACCACTGACAAAAGTGAGGGAAGTTCACTTGGAACAAAAACATACAGTATTTTCAGATGCAGCTCTCTGCACCAAGCACAATTTCCCTTAACAGCACACACGGAACTCTCTCAGTCTGGGATCAGGGTCCCGCGTCCCCACCCCCTCTCTCCAAGCCCCCAATAAAAGACTCCCCACTGGCACAGTTATAGAGCGGAGTCCTAAGTGAAGTGTCCCAGGCCAACTTCTCCACCACCCTCTCTGTGAAACCAGTACTCTGTCTCCCTGCCCCAAGTAGCTGACACACACACACACACACACACACACACACACACACACACACACACACACACACACACACGATTTTATTTTCACAGACACGCACCCAAACACCCCCCTGGGAAAAGCTAGCACACATTTACTAGCTCTTCCCCCCTGCCCAGACTATAAGGTAGATACTGCCACCAGGGCACTCCAAACCCAGCTACTGTAAGGTTCTTGCAAAGTTACCCAATTATACAGAGTGAAATTTAATACTAATGTAAATGGTAGTGTTTTAAAAATGCAGTAAAGCTTTCAGGAGCAGCCAGTGTCACCAAATAAATACAAGTACTCTCAAAGTTTAAAATATTCTCTAAAAGACCAGCCAAAATGAAAAGTTTAAATATATTTAATAATAAAAAGAAAATGAAAATACTAAATCTCTATTTACAATAAACACCAGAGTTTCCGACCAAGAAATACTAAAAATAACAGTGCTTAACTAATCTCACTACATTTTCCTGACTGATCTAAAGAAAAAGAAGTTATGCACCTACCATAACGTTCCAAGTTAGTTGTCCTTCATCTCGCCTTCCTTCTTGCTGGATGGGTTCGGAGCCAGAAGCAACTAACAAAACAAATTAGTTAGTGAAACCATTGAGAAACTCCTCTCAATCCTCGATGAAGGGGGTCGAAGGGAGGGATGCAAGAAGGAAGGCGAGATGAAGGACAACTAACATGGAATGTTATGGTAGGTACATAACTTCTTTATGTTAAGTTGTCAAATCTAGCTTTCATTATTGCTGGATGAGACAGCATTCCTAGCACTGCAATCCTGGGTGGCTCATTGGAACACACTTCAGAACCATGGAACCAAAGGAAGCCCTGCCCCGGGAGAACACATCTACTTTGCAATGAGAAATGAATGTACGAGGATCTGCCCAAGTAGCTGCTGCACAAATTTAATTTATGGGCAATCTAGATTGAAACACTAACGAAGTAGCTACTGACCTGGTTGAATGACCTTTGGGTTTTGTTGGAAGATCTTTTTGTCGCAAATGGTAGGTATGGGATATGGTGTCCGATTAACGTTACTTTAGAAACTAAAATGCCTTGTTTGTTGTTAGCAAATGAAAGGAAAAACTGATCTGATTTTTCTCATCTCTTTAGTTCTGTGGAGCTAAAAACGCAGTTGTCTATGCACATCCAATTGGTGTAATCTGTATTCTGCCTTGTTGGAATGATTAGGGAAAAAGACAGGAAGGTCAATGGATTGATTCAAATTGTGTTCTGAAACAAACTTTAGGTAGAAAAGATGGGCTGTTTCTCAGAGAAACTCTGTCTTTGTGAAAAACTAGGTATGGGGGGTGAACAACTAGTGCATGAAGTTCTGAAACATGTCTGACAGAAGTAATAGCAATACTGCTGGTTCAAAGGGTGGCAGTATCAAGGAGGCCAGAACCAAACTGAGATCCCAAGGTGGAAGGGGCTCTTTTACTGGGGGTCTAAGTAGAGATGTACCTATCATGAAGGCCTTACAGAGTTTTGTGAGACATAACGCTGGAGTTAGAGACTCCGACATGAAAATTTCAAATAGCAGCTAATTGTACTCTGATTGTAGCAGCTGCTGCACCAGAATGAAACGGTTCTGCTAAGAAATCCAAAATCTCATGTATAGGAGCTGTAAAAGGATCTAAATTTCTGGATTCTGCCCAGTAACAGAATCCTTTCCATTTGTTAGCATAGACTTTCATTGTATTGGTCTTATGGGAGGAAACAATAATATCATGCATTGCTGGAGAAATATTGGGGAGCCTGGCTAGGATTTGGAAGTGAAGT
>NC_056725.1:1721480942-1721483442 GCF_019279795.1 Protopterus annectens
ACTGGTCTGAAGTCAGATTTGGAATCCGCTACTTTCACAGTGTGGGTTCTATCCATGAGCCAGTTGGCAACCCATCTTGTGACATAGGGATTTATACCTAGTTTAGTGAGCTTATCTATAATTCCAGAGTGGGGGATGGTGTTGAAAGCCTTGGTGAAATCTAGATAAGCTGTGTGAACCATTTTACCCTCATCTATGGCTTTGGAGACTGCTTCAAAAAAAAGTCAATCAGGTTTAGGAGACATGACCTGCCTTTTACAAATCCATACTGGGTAGGTTCCAGAGTTTGGAAATTACCAATGTCTTTGTTTAGGAGTTCCACAAAGATATGTTCCATGGCCTTGCAGACCAGGCTCGTCAGGCTAATGGGGCGATAGTTCCTAGGGTCTGTCGTGGCTCCCCCTTTGTGGAGTGAGATGACCGTCGCGGTGCGCCATTCAGTGCGTACAAATCCTGAGGTGAGGCTATGACTGAACATGGTACTTAGGTAGGGTGCCAGTTCATTCTGTAGTTCGTGTAGAATGCAGCCTGGGATATTGTCAGGTCCCACAGATGCTGTGTTCTTGGCTTTGGCGAGTTGTTTTTTACCCGTGCAGCCGTGATTATAGGAACTTTGCATTCTTCCGGTATAGAGATGGGCCCTCTAGGGGGATGAGAGGGGGTTAAAGTTAAAACCGAAACCGATCTGCTAGGATGTTGGCAATATCAGTTGGTTCTGTATATTTAGTGCCATTGTGCTGCAACTCAAAGCAGATCTGAGTGTTCCCACTGAGATTCTTGACATAGCTATACAATGCTCTGTGGTTGTCTTTATAGAGTCAGTGGCAATTTTGTTTTCCTAACTAGCTTTGGAGGATTTTATGAGGGATCTCAGTTTCTTATGGAGGATGACCAGGGAGTTCCTCCAGTCATGGGATTTTACTCTTTTGCAACAGTTTCTTTCTTCTGTTGTAGAGTTTATTTATTGCAGAGGACCACCAGATTGGCTTCCTTTTTTTGGAAGATAACATCTTGGTTCTATTAGGGATAGCATAATCCATGCACTCGTGTAAGTGCTTATAAAGTGCATTTGTGTAGGATTCAGCAGTCATACCTCTATTGTCCATCTGCATGGGTGTCATGAAGTTTTCCACTTCTGTCTTAAGTGTGAAGTTGGCTTTGGTGAAGTTTTTTACGATGGTTTCCCTAACTGGGGGTGGGGGTAGGGTGTGGATGTCTAGGCTGATTAGCTTGTGGTCAGATCTGACCAGCAAGGAATTGACTTCCAGTGTGGAACACCGGTTTCCCATGTTGGTAATGACCAGGTCTGGGATATTGCTGCCCCTGGTGGGGGTGTGAATAAGTTGACCCAAGATGTTGGAATTTATGAATTCTAGAAAACGTTGAGCAAGAGTTGGTACATGAGTAGTTTTCCCAGTTAATGGTGGGGTAGTTGAAAATCGTCCATTATTAGGGTGTTGGGTTGTACCCTAATACTTTCCAGTGTATCAAGAACTGAGGAGTGGGAATCCTGGGGCATGGTGGGGGGTCTGTAGCAAGCTACAATTTGGACTGCGGTCTTGCCCACAGTTAGTTGCACTTGGATAATCTCGGATGTATTATGCTGTGCAACTAGCCTGGAGGTGTGGATATCCTTAATGAATATGGACACGTCTCCGCCTTTAGTGCTTCGTTCTGGGTAAGGTGGCCAAAAGGTGTGGCATGAATTGTAGCCTGGTAATGCAGGGGTGCTCTCTGGAGCTTTGAACCAGGTCTCTGCCACTGCACAGATGTCAATGTTCTTCATTTTAAGGAGTGCCTAGAGTGAGTGCATTTTGAGGTTTAGACTTCTAGCACTGAGTAGCATTACCCTCAGATTTTGCTTGCTTGTACCTGTTATGGTGGTGAATTTGTCATTTGAACCTTGACTAAAAAAGGCACTATAGGGGTGGCAAGAGCCTTAGCCAGTATCCAGAATCCTAAGGGCGACAGGTGCAGGCCATCTCTGGCAAAGCATCGCGGTCTGTCGATCATGTTGTCCCAGGCAGACAAATACTGGATCCCCTTAGAATGACACCAGAAGCTTAGCCAATTGTTGAAGTCAATCATTTTGTCCTTGTACTGTGGTATCATTCTGGGTGATGGCAGGATGCTACACAGGGTTAGGGTCATACCTGCCTGCGATACAAGATCGGAGAGCTCCTCCATGTCTCTTTTCATGTTGTCCAGGGAGGTACGTCTCAGGTCATTCACACCAATATGGACAATGACATTGTCATATTTGTACTTATTGTGGAGTGACCTGAGTGTATGCGTTACGTGGCGGATCCTGGCACCTGACAGGCAGCGGACAGTAACTTTCTCCTTGTTTAGTCTAGTGAGTGGAACATCAGTGTGCCCGACTATAGAGTCACCTATGACTAGAGTGTTGGGTACGTTATTAAGCCTTATGGGCTGTGGTTGAGTGGCACACTGAGTTTGTGGGCTGTGTGTCATTTGGGTTGTGCATGGGGGTGGAGTT
>NC_056725.1:1721490942-1721495942 GCF_019279795.1 Protopterus annectens
TTCTATTGTATAGTTTGTTTATGGCTGGGGTCCAACCAGACAGGACGTCTGCCTTTGGAGGATTGGGTCTTGGTTTTATTTGGGATTGCATGATCCATACATTCCTGAAGGTTTCATAGAAAGCGTTTATAAAGGATTCTGCAGTCTGGGCCATATTTTTTACAGGCCCGGGGGCTTTGAAGGATTCCACCTCGGTTTTGAGGAGTGTGAAATTTGCTTTAGAGAAGTCTTTCACTGTGGTTTTCAGGGCAGGGGGTGGAGTCGGGATGTGAATATCCAGTGAGATTAATTTATGGTCTGATCTTACCAGTGAGGGATACACTTCTGGTCTGGAGCATACAGTCCCCATGTTGGTGATGATCAGGTCCAGTATGTTTTCCCCTCTTGTGGGAGTGGTAACAAGTTGTTCCATAGCATTTGAGTTTATAAATTCTAGGAACCTTTGGGTTAGGGTGTTGGAGCTAGAGTAATGCTCCCAGTCTATGTTTGGGTAGTTGAAGTCGCCCAATATAATGGTGTTTGGAGAGACCTTCATATTTTCCAGTGTTATCAGGAAGGCCGAGTGGGGTTCCTGGGTTTGGGAGGGTGGTCTGTAGCAGGCTATAAACTGGAAGGCAGTTTTACCCACTGTTAGTTGCACATGGATAGTCTCGGATGCTTCGTGCTGTGCCACCAACCTGGAGGTGTGGGTATCTTTGACGAATACTGATACTCCTCCTTTGTAGCACGTCCAAGTTTTGGGAAAAGCATGGTATGAGGTATAACCTGGTAGTGCTGGGCTGCTCTCGGGAGCCTTGAACCAGGTTTCTGTTACTGCACAGATATCGATGTTCTCCATGCTAACGAGAGTTTCGAGTGCATGCATCTTAAGGTTTAGACTTCTGGCATTGAGTAGCATTACTCTTAGTTTCTTATCCCTTGTGATACCTATGGAGGTAGGTTTGTCTTTTGAGCCTTGCCTAAAAAAGGCACTATGGGGGTAGCAAAAGCCTTTTCCAATATCCGAAAGCCCAGGGGTGACGGGTGCAAGCCGTCCCTAGCGAAGCATCGTGGCTTGTCAAACATGTCATCCCAGGCTGACAGGCATTGGATCCCGTTTGAATGACACCAATACTTAAGCCAATTGTTGAAATTGATCATCTTGTCTTCATATTGTGGCATCATTCTTGGTGAGGGTAAGATGCTACTCAAGGTCAGGGTCATACCGGCCTGGGCTACATGCTCAAAGAGCTTCTCTGTCTCTTTTCATGTAGTCCAGGGAGGTAGGTCTCAGGTCATTCACACCAGCATGGACAATGACTGAGTCATATTTGTACTTGCCTTGAAGTGACCTGAGTGCTTGTGTTATGTAGTGGATCCTAGCACCCGACAGGCAGCTCACCGTGACCTTTTCCTTGTTCAACCTGGTGAGCGGGACGTCAGTGTGCCTGACGATAGAGTCACCTATTAAAAGTATATCAGGTGTGTTGTTTAGCCTTAAGGGCTGTGACTGTTCGGCACACTGGCTTTGTGAGCTATGTGTTGCACGAGTTTTGTTTTGCGGTAGCGGTTGCTTGGGTGTCTGCTTTGGAGGTCTCTGCTGCTTAGGCAGATTTTTATTTAGAGTCTCTGAGTATGTTTTGGTGTGTTTATGTGTTTGGTTTGCTGTCGTGGTAGGTCTATGTGAGATTGGAATTGTAGTGAGTGTGGTTTCCTTCTCCTCCTGACTGGTTTTCCCAGTACTGAGTTGAGAGAGCTTAGCCTCCAGTATGGCTATATGGTTGCATCTCTCACATGTGTTGGAATTTGTTGGGAGGAGGAGAGGGTTGTCTGTGTACATGAGGCAGTTGTAACATTGCCTCAAGATTCTGAGATTCACCAGCTGGACCTGAGAGGAGATTGACAACTGACCTTTGGACATGCTAGAGTAGTATTAGGAATTCCTTTATGATTGAAAAAAAAAAAAAAGGGCCAATGGGGAACGAGGTACTCAAGGGGAGTTTGTGCAGGTGTAGTGCTTTTAATATTTTAGTGCTGACTTATATAATTGCTTAGTGAGCAAGTGCCAGGTAACTTAAATGCAATGTGTTTCAGGTAACTTAAATGCAAAAACGACAAACAGTAACTTTCTGTCAAGTGAAACAAGGAAATAAGTACAGTAAGCAATGCAGATATCACTAGGGATCCACAAAAGCGCTGAAAAGCCGCGTTCTAGGTGGAATTAGCGTTTCAGGAAAATAACAAGCAAACAAACAAGCAGCATACAAATAAAGCTAGATTCAGCAGGCCTGGATCTAGTCTATACTACAGCAAACAAGGTGTACCAATTTTAGTAAGAAGCAGTTCAAATATGCAGGCACTATAAGCCTTTAACCAGAAATTCCCAGCTCAGAAGGGCAGCGTCCATCCCCTCCTCCCACAAGAGTGCAGACGACGAACCCTTTTAATGTAAAATAACTGGCCCGAAGCCCAAGTGCTTAAACCAGAATTAATACTCATCAGAGCAAAATGTATACACACACACACACATTATATATCTATATCTATCTACATATAAATCTCTATCTACATATAAATCTCTATCTACATATAAATCTCATATATATATATATATATATATATATATATATACACATATATATACACACACATACATATATACACACACACATATATACACATTTATATTATCTATATATATATATATATATATATATATATATATATATATATATACACATACATATGTATATATATATATATATATATATATATATATATATATACATACATATATATATATACATATATACACACACACACACACATATATATATATATATATATATATATATATATATATATATATATATATATATATATATATATATATACACACACACACATATATATACACACACATATATATATATATATATATATATATATATATATATATATACACATATATACACACACACACATATATATATATATACACACACACACACACACATATATATATATACATATATATATATATATATATATATATATATATATATATATATATATATATATATATATACGTAGAAACCAACCAAGCCCAAAATATGTAATGAAACCAAAACCAGAGCGTCGTAGGTGAAAACTGTAACCAGGTCTGTAAAGTGTCAGTATAAATATGCTCCCCCAATGAAGCGTGCTGTATCAAGAACTGACCTCAAAATCCAGTTACGATAGTTGTGTCCAAGCCCTCAAAGAAAGCCAAATGAATTCACTTGTTGCTGAAATAAATATATCCAGTAACCATATGACACAGAATCCTGTAGCATAAAACAAGCTCAAAAGATGTATTTCCTGGTAGAAACAAAAATTCGATTCCAAGCTGAAGTTGTAAAATCCTTTAATGTAGTTAGCGCTTTCACGGCAAACAATGACTGCCGCTTCATCAGACAAAAAGAATAAACAAGTAAATGCTCATTGAGCGCTTAATTGTAAAGTGTAAAAGTGCATTTTTATGGCACTTCTTCCTGTATACTCCTGTGTTCATCAATCCGTTTTCCAATTTCTCTATATAAATATCTAGAAAAGGAAGTTTATTCTCAGAATATTCATACGTGAACTTAAGATGTGTGTTACTAACATTAACTTGTTCCATGAATTCAGTTAGTTCATTAGGTGTGCCTGTCCAAATAAGGAACAGGTCATCCACGAAACGTTTGTAGAATGGAACATAGTTCCTAAATAAATGCATCTGAAAAAGTTTCTCGTATTCCCACTCTGCCATATAGAGGTTGGCGTAGCTATTGGCACATGATGTGCCCATAGCTACGCCATCCCTCTGTAGGTAGAAGTTGTTTTCAAAACTAAATACATTAGATTCTAGAATCAACTCCAGAAAATATAACAAGAGCTCTATTTTTGATGTGTGCATTTCAGAGTTGCGTTCAAGGTAACTACCCAATTTAATGATTCCATCAACATTGGGTATCACTGTGAATAATGACTTCACATCTAATGAGACCATATAAAAGTTTTTCGTGGTATCATAATCCTTAAAAAAATCATTCAACTCCAGCAAAAATTGTTTGGTATCCCTCAGTATATTAACATCTCTATCTACAAACTGTCTAAGCTGTTTTTCCACATATATTGAAAGTGGTTCAGTTGACCACCCTTTCCCAGATACTATCGGTCTATATGGGGGGGTCCCTAATGTTCTTGTGCATCTTGGGGAGTCCATGGAGTACTGGTATCAGAGGATGTTCAACATACATGAACTCAAACAATTCCTTGTCTATAGCTTTAGCTCTGTATAGATCTTGTAGGGTGTCTTGTATTTTATATATATTACTGTATAAACCATCTCTTGTCCTATACTCTTATAGTAGGTGTTGTCTCCTAACATCCGTTTCATTCCCTCTATATACTGAGTCCTATCCATGACCACGATACCCCCACCTTTATCTGCTGGTCTAATCAAAGTTTCATCATTCATCAGTTTCTTAAGGGATTCTCGCTGTCTATACGTTAAATTGAACTTTTTTCTAGATGTTTTATTAGCTCTATTATCATATAATGCAGCTAAATCATTCTCCACTAATCTACTATAAGCTGTCAACAAGGGATGAAAAGGTGGTATGAACACACTGGGTTTCCTCAATTCTTTAGTGTTATAGGTCTGTTCCTGATCCTTGAAGAAAATCTTCAAAGATAGGTTCCTGACATATAATTTAAAATCCCTGACCGTCTCTTCATGTGAACTGCTGTATGTAGGAATAAAGGTAAGGCCTTTATTCAATACTACTATTTCTTCTTCAGTCAGCATTCGTTTTGAAATGTTGAAGACTAATTGTTCTTCCTCCCTTCCCACATCTTTTTTATGTTGTGGTTGGTATCCCTGTCTAGGGACAGCTTCCTTTTCTGTCTCCCTCGACTTACTGAGCGCACTCTCCCCTCTCTTTTGTCTATCCTGATAGGGAAAGGGCGTTCCTTATTATAAATTCCTATTGGTTCAC